>NC_133619.1:632026238-632229571 GCF_048593235.1 Sminthopsis crassicaudata | reverse complement strand
GGAAGGAAGGAAGGAAGGAAGGAAAGAAAGAAGGAAAGAAAGAAAGAAAGAAAGAAAGAAAGAAAGAAAGAAAGAAAGAAAGAAAGAAAGAAAGAAAGAAAGAAAGAAAGAAAGAAAGAAAGAAAGAAAGAAAGAAAGAAAGAAAGAAAGAAAGAAAGAAAGAAAGAAAGAAAGAAAGAAAGAAAGAAATGATGGAGCAGGATTAGCAGATAAACCCAAAAATACTTGCATGAACTTTGTGTGGAAAGGGTTCTAGACCCCTTCCCAAAATGAACTAATCAGAGACATCTTCAGGTACAAAGAGAAAGCATTTATTTAGTCCCTGCAGTGAGAGGCCCAGACGCACACCTGGGAGCCATTCCAGCTCCCACTATGTGCTTATGGAACCTGACCAGCTTCCAACTTGTTAGGGTTTAAAAAGTAAAAGATCTAAGCCTTTTCATTGGATAGACTAAAAGGACCTAATTATCCTTGACCAATGCTATCTGCTTCCTATGGGTCACATTGATGTTGTTCCAGTGGCAGTGCAGAGAGTTGTGGGAATCCCCTTTTTGGTCGGAGGTGCAGGTCCAATGTGAAAGAATTCAAGCACCCAAAATATTAGTGGCAAAAAAGCAAGTTTTATGGGCACTGAGAAGTCAGCTTTGCTAGGAAGACAGACTTCTGAGTGACAAGAGGTCCTAGCAGAGAAATCCTGGCAAGGAAATTAAAAGGGTCATTACTGAGAAAAGAATGTCTTCAGAGTGGGCAAGTGTCCTGGTAAGCAGCTATGCCAAAGGGAGAGGTCCTTTGACAAAAGCATAATTCCTACTCTGGATTTCTGCAAAAAATAAGAAGTTTAGAATTATCCTTTCTAGAAGGGCTTTTCTGTAACCAAGTCTTCCTTCTGGAGAGTGGAGAGACAGGTTGGAGCTGCTCACTTTTGACTGACCATATAGGAAACAAGGAAGAATCAAAGGAAAGAAGGGTTTCTCAGAAGTACTCATGCTTCAGTCCATCTTCTACATTGCTCAACTAGTCAAGAAGTAAGTCAGAAGTCTGAGGCTCAGGTTCCCAGTTGAAAAGAAAGTCAGTGCCCCCAGGACTAGGGACTTGGAGTTTCAAGCCATGAAATATCAGACCCAGATCTCCCAATGGAATGAAAATCACTTTGAAGGCTTCCTGAATAGGGATCCGGCTGCCCCCCCAAAAATCAAGGGGGGTTGATTTGCCTTAGAGAGGCCTAGTTCAGAAAATAGCCTTCTCCTAGAATCTCTGGAGTCTGGGAGACCCTGAATCAAAGGGGACACAATTTCAGGGTAATTATTTCACAGATTAAAGGGGACACAGTTTTACCCCAGTCAATATCTGACTTGATTCTGGGAATATAGATAATGTGACTTAGTGTCAAACTGAACAATCTTCACCCAGTCAGTCCCATTCAAACTGATACAAAATAAGAAAATTATACACAGTAACAACGATAATGTAACATGATTAACTGAGAATTACTTAGCTATTTTTAGCACAATGATGCAAGACAACTGTGAAGGACTTATGGTAAAAAATGTTATCTCTCCCCAGAGAAAGATGCAATCTGAATTCACACTGAAGCACATTTTTTTATTTTTTAACTTTATCTTTCTTTTTGGTCTGTTTTCTTTTATAGCATGACTAATGATGTAAACACACACACACACACACACACACACACACACACACATTTTTATGCCTAAATCAAATTGTTTGCCTTCTTATGGCACCTCCATCATTCCTCTAAACTCTGAGAACATCCCCTCCTTCCCCTCAGAGTTCCTTTAAGCTCTGAGATTCTGTGATTCTGGAATTTGAATGGACTCATGAAGACAGAAGAGAGCTTGGAAGAGGCAGCCATGTACCAGAGTAAGAGAATGATTTGTCTCAGAGGAAGAAATTCTCTCACCTACCTGGATCACAAGGGTAACAGCACTCCCCGTCTACTTCATAAAGTCCTCCATACACTCCAGTGCATAAGCCATAAACTTGTTGAATAGCTTGGGCAAGGAAAAGGAAGGCAATGAGAGCCAGGAAGAGAGAATAATCCAGGATGTCAGGAAAAGTGAGCTGTGATCTTGATTTTGTCATTCACTGGCTAGATGACTGGAGACAACTTGAAAACCCTCAGGATTTCTTCCTGTTCCAGACCTGGGATCCTAGAATTTAATCTCTAAACTCTCTCTCTCTCTCCCTCTCTCTCTCTCTAATTAGCGTGTAACTTCCAAAAGCAGGAGTTTTATATAGGCTAGAAGGGGAGAAAAGAAAGAAAACTCCTCCCACTGTTTCCAGTCACTCTACTCTACACCATCCACAGACCAGATCCCTGAACTCAATCTCATGAGCCCTAACTTTTTGTAAAACTCTTTTGGCACTTTATATTACGTGGTACAGTCTCCCCCAGATCCTGCTCAGGTCACAGATAGTCAGAACTTTCCCCTCCTGACTGCTACAAGACAAGTTTGGAATTTGAGGTGTGTCTATTCCTAGATACCTGAGTTTTCAGTTCTGAGCCCCTTCCCCTCCCACCTTTGTATGAATCCCTGAGCTGCCAAACCCTGACCCCCTCTGTGTCTCTGATGAAAACTGTGGAGTCATTCAACTTGGGAGATAACTTAGTTTATCTTTCTTAGGCAAAACTTAGGGAAAAATTGATCACACACACACACACACACACACACACACACACCACACACACACACCATACCCAGCAGTGTCCCATCATGCAACTCCCAAGATTTGCATTAGAGTTTTTCTAACTTTGAGCCTGGTTCTCTACCTGCTTCTTTGGAGAACATAGATGCATATCTATGTGTGTGTATGTAGGTGTGTGTATGTATATATTTATGTATGCATATATATAATATACACACACATATATATGTATATTTCAAGCAATAAATTAAAAAATAATGGCTAATTTACCAAGCAAAACTATCTCACTTCAATAAAAATGAATAAATCCCTATACAAAACACAACTGAATTATAAGTACCAATACCTACCACAAGCCTTGCCATAGCATAAATATAACATAAAACAGAATCAAATGAACATAACGGAAAATAAAAACCATTTTCAACATGTAGTGATTTACATGCACATCAATAGAAATGCAATTATAACCAAAACATTTTTCACAAAAGAATGCCTCCCATTGTCACCTAGACAAATACAACTGTATAACATTTATAGCTGTGTTTTCAGATTATTGATTGCATCATACCTTAGTGTAGTGACTGATCTCATAAGCATCCTTCTCTTGACACTGACTGAACTCTCTGCTTTACAATGGTGCTAGAAGTTGGGATGGGCTGACTCTAGAATGATGATAAATTTGTTTCTACATCTGAGTTGGCCACCATTCCAGGTTGGCTACCAGTACATTCAAGGCTGAATGTAATAATCTCTGTATTTCTTTAGCAGGTTTGGGCATGACCAGAATTGGCTCTTGGTTTAATTCTCCTGCTCCATAATAACCCATGTGGTTTCCTTTACACGTTCAGTGTCTACATCTGAATCAGAAAGTCTGTACACCTGATGGTCTCTTTTTCTCACTTTTCTTACCATGGACACTCCCGTCTCAGCTCTCTCCACCTGCTCTAATTCTCCTGTGGGCAATAGGTGGCTGTGATAAATAGTCCTTACAGAGTTCTGTCTCCCATCACCCCAGTTCTGTGGGGCTAGTTTATAAACTGACAAATTGTCTAGTCTCTCACTAACCTTGTAGGAGTCAGCTTTACTCACATCTCAGTCCCTGGACTGTGAAAGCAGTCTTTGTCTCCTTTAGATGGAGGAATCTGATAGTGCTTAGTACACAGAAGGTGTTTAATAAAAGTTGATTGAGTGAATGACTGACAGTATTCACTAGGCAAGTATAAGACTGAAAGTTACTGGCTGCCTAGAAGACAATCAAGGGTGTCTTGTGGCACGGTGTCCTAGTCCACATAAGTCTCTTTGTTCAAAGTTCAGGAACCAACCTACCTCTATATCTTTCTATTTTTCTTAGGCAATACCTCTTATGTGTCGTGGGAAAGGG
This sequence comes from Sminthopsis crassicaudata, assembly GCF_048593235.1. Lineage (NCBI taxonomy): Eukaryota > Metazoa > Chordata > Mammalia > Dasyuromorphia > Dasyuridae > Sminthopsis > Sminthopsis crassicaudata. The sequence goes on along the minus strand of NC_133619.1, from coordinate 632,225,520 downwards.
CTGCTGGATTCTGCAATGGTGTCATTCCCAGCATTTCTTGAAGACAGACTCTGAGAACTTTCTTTTAAGACAAAACATGACAGCCTTTGCTGGATCTGGGGCTTTGCATCATGTGGGGCCCTCTACAAGTGCAGCTTTGTCCTTCGGAATAGAATTTCTCATCACTTTCAAGAAATTGTGGGGTGTTGGGAGCTCGTTCTCCAGAGCTGGGACAAGTTAGTTTTTCTATCTTATGCTTCTTCCATGTGTCATTTTCTCCGCAAATTGGGTGGAGAGTGGGGCTATTTGACCATACTTTTCACCCTAAATTGCAGGGTTTTACTGAAGGGCCCATAAAAACCCCACCCTCCATTTCTGTGAGGCTCCATTGTATGAGTTCCATGGGTCAAAAGTCCTTCCTATTCTCCTCTGTGAGACACTTCTTCTTTCTATATGTCTTTTTTCTTCCATGTCTTCATACATTCTACATTAAGTGCCCACAGGGGGCAGCAGGCAGTGAGCTGGTGCTGGGCACAGAGACAATGAAATGGTCCCTGCTCTACAGGAGCTATTTGATACCTTAATTTTTTTTTTCTTGTCATGTTATTTTTTGCTATTTTATCATGTAAAATTCTTTTAAACCCTCATTTGAGGTTTTCTTGATAAAGTTATTGGAGTGATTTGCCAATTCTTTCTCTGGCTCCTTTCACATATAAGGAAACTGAGCCAAAGAAAGTCATACAGCTAGAAAGTGCCTGAGGTTAGATTAGAACTCAGATCTTCCTGACTCCAGATCCCCAGCACTCTTTCCATTGCACCAGTTTGTCACCCACATCCCCTCTAACCTTTGTCATTATGTTTTGTTGTCATCTTAATCAATCTGACAGGTGTGTAGTGGTGTCTCAGAGTTGTCTTAATTTGTATTTCTCTGATCAACAGTGATTTGGAGCACCTTTTCATAGACTACAAATAGTTTTAATTTCTTCATCTGAAAATTGTTCATATCCTTTAAACATTTATCAATTGGAGAATCTGTCCCATAATTTGAACATGTGGACAGAGATGTACATTACATCCAGGAGGTAGATTGCTAAGGTAGCTCTTAGTTCAGCTCAGGATCTTGCCCCCAACTCTTTCCTGGCATCCCAAGATCAATGTAAATCAGACTGGGCTGATGAGCCAACTCCCACACCTTTCCAGATACCCTCAGTATTATTTTAGGCTTTTCTACTCAAATGATCTTATGTATAATTTCTATTTAGAGGGGTATCCCCCATTAGGATGTAAACTACATGAGGTCAAGAATTGCGTTTTCATTTTCTCTTTATATTTTAGCCCTTAGCACAATATTAAGTAGGCAATTAATAAATGCTTAATTAGAGTAATAAATAAATGAGTAGAGTAATAAGTGAATTTTAATATATCCCAGAGAAAAGAGTAAGTGAATGAATGTGGGAAAAGGAATGATGAGGATCACCATGAGGGACAGTCCCTGTCTTTAAGGATTCTGTCATCTCTCTCTCTTTTTTTATTATAGCTTTTTATTTACAAGATATATAATATATGCATGGGTAATTTTACAACACTGACATTTGCCAAGCCTTTTGTTCCAATTTTTCCCCTCCTTTCCCCCACCTCCCTTTACCTAGATGGCAGGTTGACCAATATATGTTACATAAGTTAAAGTATAAATTAAATACAATATATGTATGCATGTCCAAACAGTTCTTTTGCTGTACAAAAAGAATTGGACTTTGAAATAGTGTACAATTATCCTGTGAAGGAAATCAAAAATGCAGGGGGACAAAAGTAGAGGGATTGGGAATTCTATGTAGTGGTTCCTGTTCATCTCCCAGAGTTCTTTCACTGAGTGTAGCTGGTTCAGTTCATTACTGCTCTATTGGAACGGATTTGGCTCATTTCATTGTTGAAGAGGGCCACATCCATCAGGACTGATCAACATATAGTATTGTTGTTGAAGTATACAATGATCTCTTGGTCCTGCTCATTTTACTCAGCATCAGTTCATGTAAGTCCCTCCAGGCTTTTCTGAAATCATCCTGCTGGTTATTTCTTACAGAATAATAATATTCCATAATGTTCATATACCACAATTTATTCATCCAGTCTCCAATTGATGGGCATCCACTTAGTTTCCAGTTTCTCTACAGCACTTTCTTATGTGGCTCTATTCTATATTGTAACTTTCCTCCTTTCTGGGAAGGCCTCTCTGCTTTTGTCTATTGTACACACAGATTTTTTTCCATTTCCAGAGAATCACTTGGCTGAAGTTCCTCTCTGATTAAAATTGTCACTCCATTGCCAACAGAAACTTGCTTTCTTGCCCATGATAGTTCTATTAGCCTCTATTCAATAGATAGATTGCTTGATGCCACAGCCACCTTTGCCATGTTGTAACCATCTCTCTGGAACCTCTCAGCAGCACTAGCCATAGAATTAGAATATGCAGAGAAACAAGCCTGCAAATGCATGTTGATTCACTTGCCTTTATGGTATTGCAAAATCGTAGGGTGCTGGACACACTAATTATCCAGAGAGGGGGGCCTGCACCATCATTGGGGGAGAATGTTTCTATATAAACCAATCCTTTCACATAGGGAAAGACAATAGTTCTTTAAACTTTAAAGTACATTGCCTAGAAATTGCTGCAATATTTTCCATTCTTCTCTTCCTAGAACGATATTTCTTTTCTTCATTTGCCTTGCTATCTACCTTGACATTCATTTTGTAGCTCACTTACTCTTATATAAAATCAAAATCATGTCTCAAGTGAATGTTCTCCATCAGTCTTCAGGGTCAGGATGACCTTTGGTTAAAAGGAGGGCATTTAAAATTATTAGGATTTTCATATCTATATGATATATGTAATGAATATGTTAATAGTTGAAATTATTCAGAGTTGTCTTTTCTGGCTTAGAAATCAGAAACTCACAATGCAGCTTAATATTATCAATCATCCTCATAATGGCTACATTCTTGTGCTGTACTGTACCCATGTATAATAACTGAAGCAAAGTGAAGCAAAAATTACAGAAAACTATTCCCATCATAGAACTCTGGTTCTATGCCCTGGGGAAGTGGAGAAAGACACCATGATTTTAAAAAGTCTTTCATCGATCTATTTTCTAGGTCAGTTGTTTTGTTTTTCCAATAAGACTTTGGAAAAAAACATTTCTCCCCCTCCCTTCACTTTTTCATTCTTTTGGACTATGCTCAAAAAAGTTATCAAACTGTGCATATGCTTTGACCCAGCAGTGTTACTACTGGGCTTATATCCAAGGAGACCTTAAAGGAGGGAAAGGGACCCACATGTGCAAAAATGTTTGTGGCAGCCCTCTGTGTAGTGGCTAAAAACTGGAAACTGAGTGGATGCCCATCAGCTGGAGAATGGCTAAAAAAGTTATGGTCTATGAATGTCATAGAATATTATTCTATATGACAACAGGATGATTTCAGAAAGGCCTGGAGAGACTTATATGAACTGATGCTGAATGAAATGAGCAGAACCAGGAGATCATTATATATCACAACAACAAGACTATATATACCATGATCAATTCTGATGGATGCAACACTCTTCAACAATGAGGTGATTCAGGCTAGTTCCTATGATCCTGTGATAAAGAGAGCCATCTGCACCCAGAGAGAGAACTGTGGGTTCCCACATTGTGGGATCACAACATAGTGTTTTCACTCTTTTTGTTGTTGTTTGCTTACATTTCATTTTCTTTCCCAGTTTTTTTTTCCTTTTTTATTTAATTTTTCTTGTGTAACAAGATAACTGTATAAATATGTATACATACATTTTACCATATTTAACATGTATTAGACTACCTGCCATATAGGGGAGGACATGGGGGGGAAGAGGGAATAGGCGTGGGGGAACAGAAGGATTTGCAAGAGTCAAAGTTGAAAAATTACCCATGCATATGTTTTATAAATAAAAAGCTTTAATTTTTTTTAAAATAAAGTAGGGTACACTTAGACCACCTTCCTCTGACTTTTTTTTCATTAGTTCCCTTGCAATTCTCGACCTTTTATTCTTCCATATGAATTTTGTTGTTATTTTTTCTAGGTCATTAAAATAGTTTCTTGGGAGTCTGATTGGTATAGCACTAAATAAATAGATTAGTTTGGGGAGTATTGTCATCTTTATTATATTCGCTCGGCCTATCCAAGAACATTGAATGTCTTTCCAATGATTTAAATCTGACTTTATTTTTGTGGCAAGTGTTTTGTAATTTTGCTCATATAATTCCTGACTCTCCTTTGGTAGATATATTCCCAAATATTTGATACTATCGACTGTTATTTTGAATGGAATTTCTCTTTGTATCTCTTGCTGTTGGATTGTGTTGGTAATGTATAAAAATCCTGAGGATTTATGTGGATTTATTTTGTATCCTGCGACTTTGCTAAAATTCTGAATTATTTCTAATAGCTTTTTAGCAGAGTCTTTGGGGTTCTCTAAGTATACCATCATGTCATCTGCGAAAAGTGACAATTTGATTTCTTCATTTCCTACTCTAATTCCTTGGATCTCTTTCTCGGCTCTTATTGCCAAGGCTAGAGTTTCTAGTACTATATTGAATAGTAATGGTGATAGTGGGCAACCTTGTTTCACTCCTGATCTTACAGGGAAAGGTTCTAGTTTATCACCATTACATATGATGTTTACTGAAGGTTTTAAATATATGCCCCTTATTATTTTAAGGAATAGTCCATTTATTCCTATACTCTCAAGCGTTTTTAGTAGGAATGGATGTTGGATTTTATCAAATGCCTTTTCTGCATCTATTGAGATGATCATATGGTTTTTATCAATTTGATTATTAATATGGTCAATTATACTAATAGTTTTCCTAATATTAAACCATCCCTGAATTCCTGGTATAAATCCCACTTGGTCATAGTGTATTATCCTGGGGATGATTTTCTGAAGTCTATTTGCTAATATCTTATTTAAGATTTTAGCATCAATATTCATTAAGGAAATTGGTCTATAGTTTTCTTTCTCAGTTTTCGATCTACCTGGTTTAGGTATCAGTACCATGTCTGTGTCATAGAAGGAATTTGGTAGGACTCCTTCAATCCCTATTTTTTCAAATAGTTTACATAGCATTGGAGTTAGTTGTTCTTTAAATGTTTGGTAGAATTCACCTGTAAATCCATCTGGTCCTGGGGACATTTTCTTAGGAAGTTGGTTAATAGCTTGGTCTATTTCTTTTTCTGAGATGGGACTATTTAGACTACTTACTTCTTCCTCTGTTAATCTGGGCAAGCTATATTTTTGAAGGTATTCTTCCATTTCATTTAAGTTATCAAATTTATCGGCATAAAGTTGAGCAAAGTAGCTCCTAACTATTGTTCTAATTTCCTCTTCATTAGTGGTGAGTTCACCCTTTTCATTTTCAAGACTATCAATTTGCTTTTTCTCTTTCCTTTTTTTAATCAGGTTTACTAAGGGTTTGTCTATTTTGTTGGTTTTTTCATAAAACCAACTCTTAGTTTTATTAATTAATTCAATAGTTTTTTTACTTTCAATTTTATTAATCTCACCTTTTATTTTTTGAATTTCAAGTTTTGTGTTTGTCTGGGGGTTTTTAATTTGTTCCTTTTCTAGCAATTTTAGTTGTAAACCCAATTCGTTGGCCCTCTCTTTCTCTATTTTATGCAGGTAGGCCTGTAGAGATATAAAACTTCCCCTAATTACTGCTTTGGCTGTATCCCACACATTTTGGTATGATGTCTCATTATTGTCATTTTCTTGGGTGAAGTTATTAATTATGTCTATGATTTGCTGTTTTACCCAATCATTCTTTAGTATAAGATTATTTAGTTTCCAATTATTTTTTGGTCTATTTTCCCCTGGCTTTTTATTAAATGTTATTTTGATTGCATTATGGTCTGAAAAGGATGCATTTACTATTTCTGCCTTACTTCATTTGATTTTGAGGTTTTTATGCCCTAGTATATGATCAATTTTTGTATAGGTTCCATGAACTGCTGAGAAGAAAGTATATTCCTTTCTGTCTCCATTTAGCTTTCGCCAAAGATCTATCATATCAAACTTTTCTAGTATTCTATTTACCTCTTTGACTTCTTTCTTATTTATTTTGTGGTTTGATTTATCTAATTCTGAGAGTGCAAGGTTGAGATCTCCCGCTATTATAGTTTTGCTATCTATTTCCTCTTGCAGCTCTCTTAATTTCTCTTTTAAGAATTTAGATGCTGCATCACTTGGTGCATACATGTTTAATATTGATACTGCTTCACTATTGATGCTTCCCTTTAGCAGGATATAATGCCCTTCCTTATCTCTTTTAATTAGATCAATTTTTGTTTTTGCTTGATCTGAGATGAGGATGGCTACTCCTGCTTTTTTGGTTTTGCCTGAAGCATAATAGATTCTGCTCCACCCTTTTACTTTTAGTTTGAATGTCTCATCCTGTTTCAGGTGTGTTTCCTGTAAACAACATATAGTAGGATTCTGACTTTTAATCCAGTCTGCTAACTGCTTCCTCTTTATGAGGCAGTTTGCCCCATTCACATTTATGGTTAGAAGGACTAATTCTATATTGCTTGCCATCCTATTAACCCCTGCTTATGCTTTTCCCCTTTCCTTCCCTTTTACCCTCCTATCCAGTATTCAACTGGTAAACACCACTTGCTTTTCACAGCCCTCCCTTTTTAGGATCCCTCCTCCACCTTAAAGATCCTCCCCTTATTTTACCCCTTTTCCTCGAAATTACTGTATTCCCTTCCCCTTAGCTTACTCCTTCCCTTTCACTTTTCAATGAAGTGGAAGAAGTTTCACCATAAATCGAATATGTCTATTGATACACGCTATGTTCATCTCCCTCCTTTCTTTCTCTCAGATATAATAGGTTACCTTTACCTCTTCATGAGATGTAGTACCACCACTTTATACTTTTTTATGATATAATCTCCTTTCCACCTCTAGTTTCTAAGACAAATTGTACATATGTTCTTTACATATTTTTTTGACAGAAGTATAGTTCTCAAGATTTCTTTTTACCTTTTTTAGAAGTCTCTTGAGTTCTGTATTTGAAGATCAAACCTCTTATGTAGGTCTGGTTTTTTCATCAAAAATAGATGGAATTCATTTATTTCGTTAAATGTCCATCTTCTTCCCTGGAAAACGATGCTCATTCTTGCTGGGTAAGTTATTCTTGGCTGCATACCAAGTTCCTTAGCCTTTCGGAATATCATGTTCCAGGCCCTGCGTTCTTTTAATGTGGATGCTGCTAGATCCTGTGTTATCCTTATTGCGGATCCTCCATATCTGAATTGTTTTTTTCTAGCAGCTTCCAATATCTTTTCCTTTGTCTGATGGTTCTTGAACTTGGCCACTATATTTCTTGGCGTTTTGATTTTAGGGTCCCTTTCAGTAGGTGATCGATGAATTTTCTCAATGTCTATTTTACCCTCTGTTTCCAAAACGTCTGGGCAGTTCTCTTTGATAATTTCCTCGAAAATGGTGTCCAAGCTCTTTTTTTCCTCCCATTTTTCAGGGAGTCCGATTATTCTCAAATTGTCTCTCCTGGATCTGTTTTCCAGGTCTGTTGTCTTTCTGGTAAGGTACTTGACAGTCTTTTCAATTGTTTCATTTCTCTGGTTTTGCTTGACTCCCTCTTGGTTTCTCCTTGAGTCATTCATTTCTATTTGTTCCAGTCTAATTTTCAATGATGTATTTTCTTCACTCACTTTTTTTATATCTCTTTGTAATTGTCCAATTGAGTTTTTATCTTCTATGGAATTTTTTTCCATTTTATCCATTTTATTTTTTAGAGAGCTGATTTCTTTTTCCAGCTCACTAATCCTGTTTTCCTTGGAGTTGTTTACCTTTTCCATCTCACTAATCCTGTTTTCCTTGGAGTTGTTTACCTTTTCCAGCTCACTAATCTTGTTTCTCAATGATTTGATTTCTTTATCCATTCTTTCTTTGAATGCATGGGATGACTTCTCCAGGCTCTCTTGCCAAGCTTCCCTTTCCTTTTCCCATTTCTCTTCCAGCTCTCTTGTGAGAGCCTTTTTGATTTCCTCTATGAGGTTCTTTTGTATTGAGGAGCAGCTTATATCCCTCCCAGGGGATACATCTGGGGACATTCTGTTCCTAGTCTCCTCAGCATTTGAAGTCTGCTCCCTCTCCACACAGAAGCTGTCAATGGTTAGAGCCCTTTTGAATTTTTTGTTCATTTTGTCAGAGCAGGAATCAAAGAAAACAAACTGACAAGAGAAACAATTGGTCTGTTTTGCGGGGGATAGGGCTGGATGGTATTAATGGGCTTCCTCTACAGACTGGGGGTAGGGCAGCAGAGAGCCACTAACAGAACAGCAATGACTGTACTGAGTCTGCGCTCTGAGGCTCTGAGAACGCACCGAGTCAGTCCAGGTGGGGGTTGGGGGTGGCCGGGCTCTGAGAGACGCTGGCTTTCTGGGGTTTTAATCTTCACCTCCGGTGTTTACACCCTCTCTGCTGCTCCTGGCTTGCTGCCAAGACGGAGCATCCACACTGGGGCAAAAGCCCTTTCACAGAAATGGCAGAGATCACACCCTCCCCCTCCGGTCTGAGCTGTGTGAGCTGCCTGTCTTGCTCTGGCTGTCTGCCCTCAGTCTACGCCCAGTCTCATTGACCCTCCCCCGAACAAACACAGACCTTTTCTGGCGACTTTCAAGGATGTCTTCTCTTGGTGATAATTTGTGGATTTCTTTCTGGGTCAAGCATTAAGTCAGAGGCTTGTCATGAAGTAAGTTCTGAGAGAAAACGAGGAGCTCAAGCAGCTGTCTGCCTCCACGCCGCCATCTTGGCCGGAAGTCTAAGTGTACCTGATTTAAAGCTATATTATAAAGCAACAGTCACCAAAACCATTTGGTATTGGCTAAGAAATAAACTAGTTGATCAGTGGCATAGGTTAGGTTCACAGGACAAGATAGTGAATAAAAATAGCAATCTAATCTTTGACAAACCCAAAGATCCCAAATTTTGGGATAAGAATTCATTATTTGACAAAAACTGCTGGGAAAACTGGAAATTAGTATGGCAGAAACTAGGCATGGACCCACATTTAACACCACATACTAAGATTAGATCAAAATGGGTCCAAGATTTAGGCATAAAGAACGAAATCATAAATAAATTGGAGGAACATGGGATGGTTTACCTCTCAGACTTGTGGAGGAGGAAGGAGTTTGTGTCCAAGGGAGAACTAGAGACCATTATTGATCACAAAATAGAACATTTTGATTACACCAAATTAAAAAGTTTCTGCACAAACAAAACTAATGCAAACAAGATTAGAAGGGAAGTAACAAATTGGGAAAAAATTTTTACAGTTAAAGGTTCTGATAAAGGCCTCATCTCCAAAATATACAGAGAATTGACTTTAATTTATAAGAAATCAAGCCATTCTCCAATTGATAAATGGTCAAAGGATATGAACAGACAATTTTCAGATGATGAAATTAAAACTATTTCCACTCATATGAAAGAGTGTTCCAAATCACTATTGATCAGAGAAATGCAAATTAAGACAACTCTGAGGTATCATTACACACCTGTCAGATTGGCTAAGATGACAGGAACAAATAACGATGAATGTTGGAGGGGCTGTGGGAAAACTGGGACACTGATGCATTGTTGGTGGAGTTGTGAAAGAATCCAACCATTCTGGAGAGCAATCTGGAATTATGCCCAAAAAGTTATCAAAATGTGCATACCCTTTGACCCAGCCATACTACTACTGGGCTTATACCCCAAGGAACTACTAGAGAAGGGAAAGGGTCCTGTATGTGCCAAAATGTTTGTGGCAGCCCTTTTCATAGTGGCTAGAAGCTGGAAGATGAATGGATGTCCATCAATTGGAGAATGGTTGGGTAAATTATGGTATATGAATGTTATGGAATATTATTGTTCTATAAGAAATGACCAACAGGAGAAATACAGAGAGGCTTGGAGAGACTTACATCAACTGATGCTGAGTGAAATGAGCAGAACCAGAGGATCATTATACACTTCAACAATGATACTGTACGAGGATGTATGCTGATGGAAGTGGATTTCTTCAACATAGAGAAGAACTAATCCAATTCCAATTGATTAATGATGGACAGAACCAGCTACATCCAGAAAAGGAACACTGGGAAATGAATGTAAACTGTTATTTTTACCTTCTGAATCCAATTCTTCCTGTGCAACAAAAAATTCGGTTCTACACACATATATTGTATCTAAATTATACTGTAATATATTTAACATATATAAGACTGCTTGCCATCTGGGGGAGGGGGTTGGGGGAGGAAGGGAAAAATCTGAATAGAAGTAAGTGCAAGGGATAATGTTGTAAAAAATTACCCATGCATATGTACTGTCAAAAAATGTTATAATTATAAAATAAAATAAAAAATTAAAAAAAAAAAATAAAGTAGGGTTCTGTTTCCAGATGGAAGGCATAATGTCCCAAGCTTCAGGGGATTTTAGAAATCCTTCTTGGGACCTGTATTATGAGCTAGCACTGCTACCTAGATCTGAGTATGGACAAAGCCACAGAGTCCTGCCACAATGCCATGAAAGAGGCCCTGCAGTCATCCTCTGACCACTGTTCCAGCCCCTATCTGAGCTTTGATCTCAGGAAGGAGCCAGTGCAGTTGCTGAGATCACTGTGGCTACTGCAGCACTGCTTGTGTCTCTGTTGATTCAGTGCCCCCAGAGCCTGATTCTGTGCTGGGGCTCCCGTCACCCCCTAGTCTTGCTGAGTTGTCCTTGGTCTTTGTGGACTGAGAGATCTGGAGATTACTGCCACTGCTGCCTGTTCCTAGTTTCCTGAGGCCTGGCTTGGGCTGATATGTCTTCACCATGATTAGTTCCTGACCCACCCCTATGCAATAGACCCCTTCTGCCAACCTTCAGCTGGAAAATTGTTTCACTCTGTCCTTCTATAGGTTCTGGCCCTCTAACATATGTTTAAAGTCATTATTTAAAGATATTTGGAGGAGTTTGGGGGAGACCTTGGGTGAGTGCCTACCTTTACTCTGCCATCTTGACTCCACTTCCATTTAAGGTTCTCTTGGTAGAGTGATAAGAGAGTTGCCATTTCTTTCTCCAGCTCCTTTTACAAATGAGGAAACTTAGGCAAGCATTTATAAATGATTTGCCCAGAGTCACACTGCTAGTCAGTATCTGAGACCAGATTTGAGTGACATCCCCACCTTGCCAGGCAGAGTATCAAGCTCTCAAAGGAACCTGGGCAAATAAAAGCCTGGGAGTCAATGGGCTGCACTGGGACTGGTAAGCTACATCTTGAAATTAATCAACCAACCAACAAGAATTTTTAAAACCACTAGAATCCAGGCACTACGTTAGGTCCCTGCCCTACAGAAATTATATTCTAATGAGGGAAGTAGGAAAATAGCATGCATACATCTATAAGTGAGGAACATATAAATCAAGAGTTACAAAGTAGCTCTGGAAGGAACATTAACAAGTTTGGATTGTTCCTGGTTTTATCTATGGGGCTTGACTTTTAAGACTGGGATGGGACTGAGCAGTACATCAAACAACAAGTTTTTAAAACATCTACTGTGTGCTAGCTTCCCTGCCCTTGAGAAGTTACATTCCAATGTGGGAGACTGTGTATGGATACAAGTCTATACAAGATAAATCAAGATATACAAAATAGCTCTGGAAGGAACATTAACAGGTTTCGATTTGTTTCTGTTTTTACAGACCTGAACTGAGTACAAAGCTGGGAGCCGACTGAGCAGCTGCCCCAAACAAGAGTTTTTAAAGTATCTGTTATTCCTTAACCATTATATTAGGTCCTGCCCTTGAGAAGTTACATTTGGACCCAATGAGTATGGATACAAGTCTATGCAAGATAAATCAAGAGACACAAAGTAGCTCTGGAAGGAAAATGAGCACGTTTCAATTATATTTCTGATTTTACATGCCAGAACTGATCTGGGAGGGGACTGAGCAGCTGCACCAACCAAGGGTTTTTAAAGCATCTACTCACTATGTGCTGGCTGTTATATTAGATTCCCAAATGATGGGGTTTGGCAGCAATTCATATGTGAAGACTCAGAAGGATCTTTTCCTTGCCAAAAGGAGCATTTATTTAAGAGAAGAGATTGGAGACAAGATGCAAACGTAAAATAGGCACCAGGAGTGGTAAATGTGAAAAAGATCCGATAGAACACATAGTTAGCAGGGAAAGGGGGTTTTAACAATTTACAATGGAAAAGCAAAGTTCCCTAGTGGGACTCAGAATTAATGAGGAGAAAAGACACTTGTATGAGGTGGGAATATGCCATTGACTGGCAGACTAAATACTAAAATTGAGCACCCTAAAAGAGTTAGCCAACCATGACAAGGAGAAAGACATCACAATTTTTAAAAATCTCTCCTGGATCTATGTTCAGGACAGAGAAGTTACATTCTAATAGGGGGAGACGGTGTGTGTGGATACAAGTACATGCAAGATAAATCACGAGACACAAAGTATCTCTAGAAGGAAATTCAACAAGTTTTGAGGAATTCAATCAACGAGGGCCAGTATTTCAGGCCCTGCATAAAAAAAACAAAGAAAGCAGAAGATACTATGAGGAAGGAAAGAGTAGGAGCAATGTGAAAGATCAGGAAAGGCATCCTGAAGGAGGTAGCAATGGAGCTGAGCCAGGGGGATGCTAGGAAAAGTAATGAGGGGACATTCTGCAGTTGCAAGGGATTGCCAGGCAAAGCAGGCAGATTTCAAGAAACACTAACTATAGGACAATTCTGGAGGAAAGTACTTTGAAATTCCCATGGTTTTGCTTTTTCTTTCTCATACCCACAGGTCAGTGGATTCGGCACACTAGGAAAAAATGTTAGCGATAATGGAGGCATACGCCAACCTTATAAAGTTAGCTGGATGTCATTTCTTCATTCAGCACCTATTGAGTGCCTACCGTATACAACAGAACATGCTATGTCAAGCTATATTATGAAAGTATGTCCTGAGTGCTTGAAGCCTAACAGAAAGATCTTGGGATTTGGAATGAAATGGATCACAGAAATTATCTAGTGAATTCCCCTCGTTTTACAGATAGGGAAACTGAGGCAGAGAGAAAAATGGATTTGTTTCATCTAGCATGGATCAGAGTCATAACTCCAATGAAAGTCCTGTGACTCTAACTAAGCCCAGTGCTCATCCCTATCAAAGAGCCAGAAAGTACCTTACCTCATTTAGCAGGTAAGTAAACTGAGGCCCACAGGAGTCGAGTTATTTGCTCAAGGTCACAGAAATAGTCATCAGGATTTGAACCCAAATCCCTTACTCCTAATCTATCACTAATTCATGCTGCTTCCTCAGTTTACATGGGCCTGCCCTTTGGTTGGAGAGAATTTCCTTTTATAAGGTTTTGTTTGTGGTGTCCCAAACAGGGATACCCAAGGCTATCTCACAGAATAGTGGATAAAGCACAAGACCATGAGTTCAAATCCAGCCTCAAACATTGATTGGGTGTATGACCCCAGGTGAGACACTTAAACTCTATCTACCTTAGCTTCCTCATGTGTATAATAGGGATTTTAACAGCTCCTATCTCTTAGGGTTTTTCTGATGCTCAAATAACAATTGTAAGGCTTTTTATCACACGTCCAGCACATATATAGTGTTAACTATTGTTATTATCATTACCATAATTATTATTATCTGTAAAATGGGAATCAGAACACACCTGACTTTCAGAGCTGTTGTGAGGATCAAGAGAGACAATAAGAGTTTCTGTAGGGTAGATGGCTTGTATAAATATTTAGAAGGTGCTTTCTAACTGCCAGCAATTATTATTGTGCTTACTCCAAGGTGGGGTGACCCCATTACAAAAAGATCTTTTACCAGGATGGGCTCTCCCACATTCTGGGTAACATGGGGCTTACCGGTTTCTCCTGTACACAGGCTTACACAGAACAAGTGGGGAGAGAACCCAGACTGCCAGCACTGAATCTTAACCATGAAGAGCCCAGCTGGGGCCTTCAGGCCTGTTACCTGAATAGGGCAAGCCTCTCTTACCTCCTGCAGCCTCACTTCCTTATGTCAAAGGGCCTAAAGTTTTCCAGATTTCAGATAGTCTCACATAGGCTGAGATACAACTAGAACAGGGTGACTGGGGCTTTTCCCCAAGGGGGTGAAATGTGGAGGTGTCTGAAATACAATCTTCCTCCATAGTGTTGCACCACAAAAAGCTTAGCACCTAATTAGAATAGAAACATGTTAAAACAAGAAACCAGAAGATGGCAAGCTTCTTTCCCAACAGCCCACACCCCTTCTGACTTTCTCTGGGACAAGTTCCTACTCATATACCCTGAGGTCTCTAGATCCTCCTCCCCTCAGCTGAATTTTCCCAAGTACCAAGATTGCTGTTTACAACTCTCTTCATGGACCTGTTCAGAATATCCTTCACCCAGAGAAATATATATTCCTCATCTCTTCAATTAAAAGGGGGATTAACTGGGCAGTATTGTGGTCCAGGCTCTGCTGAAGTGAAAACAACTCTTTATATAAAAGCATAAGAGAATGAGGGATGGAAGGGATCTAGAGTTATACCATTTTATAGATGTGTAGACTGAGGCCCATAGAAAGAAAGGGACATTTGACTCAGGTCCTCTAACTGCATTGCAGCATTTGGCCAGGCACATTTATAATAGGTATTTTAAATTCACGGCTTATTAATTTCTATAATCTTCATGCAGTGATATTAATTTATCATTTCCCAAAAAAGCAGAGAGAAGGACAACGACTTTGCCAAAGGTCTCTTGGCTCGAAAATCACAGCTATCCCATAATTTAAAGGTTAGAACAGATCCCAGCAGCCATCTGGTCCCAGCCATGACTGAAAAGAATGCCCACGATATGCCACAGCGTACGAGTGGTCTCTCAGCTCTGTTTTATGGCCCCCCAGAAGGAAGAAATACACAGCCTCTTGAGGCAGCTCCTTGCACTTAAAGGTTGCATTTTGTGGGACTCTTTGGCCTCAAAAGCAGACACCAGGCTCTTTCGCCAAGTCTGATTTTCTTCAAGTGAAAGCTCTCCACTTCCTTCAAACAGTCCTTACACCACATGGAATTTGGTGGTTTCTGATACTTTTCAATGTCCAGTTTCAGAAATTGTTTCCACCCCCATTCCATTGGTCCCCAAATGCACAAGGGACTGAAGCAAAGAAGTCTGAAAGCAGGAGGTCTGGCGGCTTGCAAGGGGTTAGAATGGGGAACACATTTATTCTGTGGAACAAAATCCATGGAACTGCAGCCAGGGACAGAAGAATTCTACATGTGTCGGTGTATTCTGCCATCGGGATGTGTGAGGTGCTACCCAGGGCTCTGGGAGAACACACATTCCTTCTCCACAGGTTTGATACTTTTGTGTGAACGATCCACAGCAAACCCACTCTGCTACCTGGGCCCTGATTTTGCCACAACCCAAGACACCTGCTACCTCCCAATTCAGGCTTCATTCCTAAATCATCTTCCTAATTCTCTAGTTGTATGTTTCTCCTTCATGACTGTTTACTGAGCTCCCGTTTGTTGTCATTATAGTTCAGTTGTGTCTGACTCTTTGTGACCCCATTTGTAGTGTTCCCAACAGAGACTCAGATACAATTTTCCATTTTCTAATTCAGCTCATTTTACAGGTGAGGAAACTGAGATAAACAGGGTAAATGACTTGCCCAGAGTCACACAGCTAGGAAGTATCTTACGCAGAAATGCAACTCAAGTCTTCTAGTCTCTAAGACCAGTACCATCTAGCTGCCCAGTAATTTAGCAGATGTCTAATACTGTGTGCTCATCCCTCCTCCCACTTGGGTTCTTCAGGGTGATGGGGTCCTTGCAAAATTTTGAAGCTTTTTCAAAAACTTTCCATTGCTACAATGGGACAATAATGCACTCTGAGGAGAAATATAGGGTGGGATACCCCAAACTCAGCCCAAATACAAGCACTTCAACCCCACAGTCAATTCCAAGCAATCTTCAAGGTAGGTTTTGAGGACTGGTCCCTTTCTTCAGATTGCCCATGTGCCCACTGCTTTCTCTCCTTCTGTCCCATCTATTGTCTCTGCCTGGGGGCAGATACAGGAATATGTGCCAAGAGATTGGTTTTCCACCAATTATCAGCCTGACTAGGGAGTTCTTTTTTTTTTTTGGGGGGGTGACATTTAAATATACTTTCAAATGACACTTAGATGGTTATTTAACCAACTAGTTTGTTTGTTGGTTTGTTTTAATTTGCTGAGGCAATTGGGTTTAAGTGACTTGCCCAGGGTCACACAGCCAGGAAGTGTTAAGTGTCTGAGGCCACATTTGAACTCAGGTCCTTCTGACTTCAGGCCTGGTGCTTTATCTACTACACCTACCTGTTGTCCCAACCATCAAGTTTTAAGATATATGTGTGTGTGTGTGTGTGTGTGTGTAAATATATATATATATATATATATATATATATATATATATATATATATATATATATATATATATATATATATATATATATATATATATATATATATATATATATATATATATATATTTGCCAGCCAATACCCTTCATACAAAGGTCCAGAGCCTGAATGGCTGACCTAGCTGAGGTGTTTCACTAAATACAATTCAGCCATATCTCTTAGCTCCTACTGTGCTACCTCTTCCTGGAGATTCCTCAGATTTGCTTCTGGTGCAGAAATCTGTAATCCTGTGTCTCCTTTCCCAAGCACCTCATGGCTGTTCCATGTCTGAGAGTTTCAGACTCAAACAAAATAAATCTCTCTGAATCCCACTCGGCCTTCTAAAGAGCTGTTCTTTGTATCCTCAGCATTCAAATTAAGGTGGGGATTTGTTTCACTTCTGGAAGGAAACATGATGAATGAGTGATTGAGTGAGTGAAATGGGGCCAGTTATTTATTAGGCACCTACTATACGACAAGCATTAACTCTTGGGAAATAAAAACTAGAGCAAGATACCATCTCTACCTTCAGATAACTTTTGTTGAAATGTCGCACACTACATAGATGGGAGATGACAATCCCATGGAAGAGAGTTCTGGTCTGAGGTGTCCCAGCGATGCTGAGCAGAACCATGGGATAGCTGACGGCTACGTCATTTTCAGGACTGGGGCAGTGCTGAATACCGTTCTGGGACAATACAGGGAATGTTTGTGTGGTACAGAGGCACAATATATGCGAAAGCGGGACCAGAAGGCAAGATGCCTCGGTAGACCCTGGTACCCTATGACAAGACAAAAGATAACACAGGGTTTGGAGTCAGTTAAAGGAGAGAGCAGGATTAAGTGGCTTGGGACATTCTCACCAGTAAGACAATTGAGACCCAGGAAGGGCTTCAAAGAGAAATGAATTAATGGCCTTAGGGAGCTATGGCACTGCCTCTAAGGCCCAGTTTCAGGGAGTGACTGTTCTAGGGCAGGAAGGAGATTCAGGGGCAGGACAGGTGGTCTGATGTGCAGATTCCTACTGTGGAAAACTTGCATGTGGACATAGGTGCCCAATCTTTATTTATACAGATGTGCAATGAGGAATTTTCATGCCTGGACAAGAGTAAGAAACCTAGCACGAGAAAGAGGGAGTCCAATCTGGTTTTCCATCTAATAGCTTTCTAATTTATTTTTGCTGACTCATTTTAAAATCTACATCTTCTGCATTGATAAAGGATCCATTAATTGGGTTAAGGAACTAGTGTCCTACTTTGGTGATGACTCTGCCTTTCCCAGAGTTCTTGGCACTTTCAGATTCTTCTCCATAATGGTCCAGTGAAACTAGTTGTGGTCATTTGTGGTAGTGGGAACTTACAAAAATCAGTTCATGTGTCTTGCTAGATGAAGGCAGGGAAACTGCTGATAGCCTGGGCTGGCCTCCTCAGGCCAAAGAATCAGTTTCCCCTCCCAGTAAGAACTTTGTTTTGGCTCAATATCACATTGGAAGCTTTCACAGACAGCTCCCAGACATAGCTGTATTTCTCATCCATATTCTTCCCTATCTGACAATTCCAGCTTTTCCTGTTTGGTAGTTAGATCTTCCCACCCTTCCCAGGTCCCACTTGGCCTATGCGAGGCTCACAGAAAAAAAAATTATTTCATTTGGCAAGAGTAAGAAATCTTTCCCTTACATCACACAAATCTCCATTGAGATCTATTTCATAATAAGTGTAAGGAGAGCTGTAATCTGTTGATTGTGAAACCACGTCAGCTTCTTTCATGTCTGGTTTCTCCCACTTTCTCCCTCCTCTTTACCCAGAAATCTGTCCAGGGACTTTCCTTCATAGGATGCTTTGGGGAACAGTTCTGGGAAACTTTATTCTGTAGATATGATTTGAATGTGCCTGAAATTTAAGTCAACTAAGAAAGGCAGCTTCCTTTTTTTCTCCTTTGTTGCTACAATGCATGTTTAGAGGTTAATTTGGAGGTGAGCATTTTTTTCCTTTTTATAGTGGTAGCAAGAAAGTCTACCAACTTTGCTGAGCTCTGGTCTGATGAGAGGGACACAATAATCAGAGTCTTGGCTTTGGAGGCAAGAAGCACCTGAGTTCTGATTCCTTTTTTACTGTAAACCAGTCACTTATCTCTCTGGGCCTCAATGGGTCCACTTGTAAATATGAGTGTTGCATTAGGTGATCCCAGAGGTTCTTGTAATTCTAGAACTATGATGCTACCATCCTTACAGGCCACCTTCCCATAAGGAAAGCCCCCTTTGGGGTATTTGTATTATGGTGGCTCCATGGAGAGAAGAAAAGGTGATGCCTCTGATATCAGGCCCCAGCTTGTCTGACCTGCCTCTGCTGGGCTTGTACCTACTTAACTTCCCCTCCACCAAGAGGCAGCCAGGTGATGGTGTCTGGCCCTTGTTAGGTAGTGCTGAGCCTCTCAAAATAGAGTCAGGGCAGCAGGAAGAAAAGAAGTTTGGTAGGCAGAGGCTCCTGACTGAAAAATCTATCTGGGTTCCATCTTCTCTGCAGAGCCTTGGGTAGTTCACTTTGCCTCTCCTACCCCAATTTGGAGAATGAGCTTTTTGAGAGCAGGGATCATCTTTGGCCTTTCTATCTCCAGCCCCTATCCAAACGCCTGGCACATTTTTGTCTTTGTTCCATTATTTTCAATCATATCCGACTCTGTCCTTGATCCCATTTGGAATTTTTCTGGAAGTCTTGCGGAGGGATTTCAAGGAGGGCTATGCCCGCTGCCTGCAGGAAGCCTTCCAGTTCTTCTCTTTCCATAGGGCACAGAGGGACACCCAAAGCAAATTGAGCAGCCACTTCCAGAAAAGCTCCTGGGCCACCTCTGAGGGGCTGGCTCCCTCCTTCTCCGCTCCTGCTCCTGGGAAGCAGCCTGTCCTCAAAGGCCCTCCCAGTCCCCTGTGGAGGCCCTGGTAGATGGACCCATATCAGCCAGCTTGAGGTTTTCACTCCAGAGGAAGATGGCTGCTGCAGTCCTCCTCTTTTCAGTAGGGAATATTAGTTCCCCCTTAATTTATGTGTGAAGAGAATGGAACACTCGAACTCTTGGCAGTGGACAGAGCCCTGGACTGGGAGTCAGCAGGCCTGGACTCCAAACTCCATTTCTGCCACTTAGTGATCTTGGGCCAGACACTTTCTCAATTCTAAAGTCACTTCCAACTTGAAAGGAAAGACTCCAATATTCTGTTGGGGGTGTGGGACTATGTCTTCATAATGAAGGATCCCTTAATGAGTTGGAACAGAGTGGGAGAGGGAAAGGGATTTTTGTTCTGTATGTTTCAAGTGTAGTAACATTGTAAATCTGTTAAGTGCAGAGATGGGAGTGGGGGAGAATTCTCTGACTTGTGTAAGAGCTTTGTGCCTTTGCACCCAGTTTTCCCATCTCCCTCCTCCTGCTCCCAAGATATAAAGCCCTTTCTGACCTGTAGGCTAGCTTTTTTTAATCAAAGTTTTTTATTTTATTTTAAAAACATATGCATGGATAATTTTTCAACATTTAACCCTTGCAAAACCTTGTGTTCCAATTTTCCCTCCCTTCTGTCCACCCCCTCTTCTAGATAGCAAGTAATCTATGTTAAACATGGTAAAAGTATATGTTAAATACAATATAGGCAGACATAATTATTCAATTATCTTGCTGTACAAGAAAAATCAGATCAAAAAGGAGGAAAAATGAGAAAGAAAATAAAATGCAAACCAACAACAAGAAGAGTGAAAATGCCATGTTGTTATCCACACCCATAATTACAAATGCTTGTATAAGGAATTCAGTGACCACTCGGGCTTTCTCTTTTGCTGCTGGTATTGCAACAGTGAATCCTGAAAAGGTGTCTACCACAACGTGGATAAAAGATAGACAACCAAAATATTTATAATGGGTCACATCCATTTGCCAAATTTCATTAGGTCTCAAACCATGAGGGTTCATCCCTGGAGGGAGTGTAGGAGCATGGAAAGGAAGGCTTTTATTAGGCTCCTAGCTTCTTCTCTTGCTATTTCAAATTGTAAACGTAAAGCTTGGGCAGCCTGGTGATATTTAGAATGAGATTCTTGGGCTTCTTAAAATAAAGGAGTATTGGCTAACATAGTTAGAAGGCTATCTGCCTTTGAATTACCATCAAAAATAGGATCTGGAAGTCCACTATGAGAGTAGACATGCAAGATATAAATCTTACCTGGATGATTTCTCACTTGCTCTTGAATTTCCTTAAAGAGCTGATATATATTGGAGGCTACAAATTTTATTTGGGCTGTGGCAATTCTTTGTACCACACCTACTGAATAGGCCAAATCAGATATTATATTTACGTCTCCCGGATAATAAGAAACAGATAGAATGATTGTATACAATTCATTCTGCTGAATGGACTGAAAAGCAGTTCTGACTACTCTCTTTATAGTTAAGTCACAAGAGTATATAGCACAAATATTATGTTTGGATGCATCTGTAAAGATAGTTGGTCCTTTAAGAGGAACTTTAGAAACCTTTCTTCCAGAATCCATCGCCAATTATGTAACAGTCTGGTTATTTTTAATGAAGACCTATGTGTAAAATTTGGAACCATGGCTAATAAAATTTGCCACTCTGGGATGGTTTCACAGCACACATTAACTTGTGCACTAGTATAAAAGGTGTACATCTTGTCAGGTCTTATCCCAGATCATTGTACTGCTTGCTTAATGGCCTTTAATAAAATTCTAGCCACAAGCACTGGGTAAGGAATAAGACTTTATTCTGGTTGTGCTGGGAGGTTCACCCACTCTGTCACACTGCCTCTTTGATGAAGGACTGCTGTGAGTGCCTCTTGTGTAGCAAAAACTGATATTTCCAAGGGATTTGAGTGACTCTTTCAACAACATTGGATAAAGCTAGTTCAACTTGTCTCAAAACCTCTTGAGCTTCTTTTGTAAGCTGGTGTGGTGAATTTAAAGCACTGTCTCCCCTATATGTCATATAATGGTTGCAGTTGACAGATAATCAAGTCTAACAGAGGATGCATCCATTGGAGATCTCTTATCAATTTCTGGAAATCATTTAAGGTGTTTAGCTTCTATGTTCTTAAGGAGAGTTTTTGTACTGTAAGCACCTTAGGGTATACTTCATATCTTAAATATTGAAAAGGAGCATGCCATTGAATCTTTTCTGCTATGTATAATTTATGTATAATTTATAATTCCTTAGTGTTTCTATGGTTTTTTGTAGACATGCTTCTAACATTTGTTCCTCAGCTGCACATTCCAATATATCATCCAGGTAATGTAATAACATTACTTTTGGAAATGCTTTTCTTACTGGAGTAAGAGCAGAAGCAACATACATTTGACACATAGTAGGGCTGTTTTTCATTCCCTATAGCAAAACTGTCCATTCATATTTTTTATAATGCTCAGCTAAGTTAATGCTGGGCACAAAAAAGGCAAATAATTTCATATCCTCCTTACCTAGAGGGATAGAAACAATCCTTAATGTCTATAACCCACAGAGGCCATTCTCTAGGCAATTGAATAGGAAATGGAAGTCCAGGTTGAAGAGTTCCCATAGTTTTCATCTGTTCATTTATTTTTCTTAAATCAGTCAACATCCTCCATTTTCTAGATTTCTTTTTACAACAAATACTGGGGAATTCCAAGGACTAAGAGAAGGTTGTAAATGTCCTTGGTCAAGTTGCTCCTGTACTATATCTAATAAGGCCTGAATTTTATTGCTACCTAAGGGCCACTATTCTATCCACACTGTTGTATCAGTTTTCCATTGGATAGGAACAGGTGAAAATGTTGGCAGGCCTTCAACAGCAGCCCTGCCTAAAAAACCAAAGTACTCCTTTTTAACCCTAATTGTTGTAAAAGGTCTCTTCCCCACAGATTGATGGGGATTTTTTCAACTATAAAAGGAGTAAAAACTCCTGTTTCACCTTCAACTATCCATCTCAAAGGGATAACACTAACTTCAGTTGCTATTGATCCTCCTACACCAGACACGTAGGTGTCTGCCTTAATCTTTGGCCAGTGACTGGGAGTTAGCATCTCTAATGACTGTGTGATCTGCACCAGTGTCTACCAATCCTTCTAATGGTGTGCCATTTATATAGATGGTGAGCATAGGTCAATCCGCTGTCACAGCTGCTGTCCAGTATATTCCTGGGTTTTCCTGCTTGGAGTCAGAATCTGGGTGACTATCACCAGATTGCTTATTAGGGGTCTGTATCAGTAAACCTGATGCTACTACTTCCCCTGGTTGAAAAGTCACACATTGTCTATCTCTATTAGTGACTGGGATATTATCTACACATTTCCTGCTTCCCACATCAGTGGGACACTGTTTTGTAAGTACTCTCAGGAGGTGAAATGGTCAAGCCTACTGTGCCTGGAGGCAAGGGATCCATAGGCTGGAGAGGAACAGATTTCACCTCTCCAGGGAGTATCTCAGTTGTCCCAGCTGCATACAACTCTATCCTCCCCAATTGTAATCCCTTTCTCCCATCCAGTTGCTTCCTGGCTGATTGATCATGTCTGGGTATTGGACTTCTGCGAAGGTCCAGTCTAGCTCCTCTGAAGGGCTCAGAATAAGTCCTTGTCAGAATAAGGAAAGGTCCTGGTCCCATGTTGTGGACGCCAATTTGTAAGGTGCTGTTGTCTCCAGAAGCTACCGATCACTCTCTGGGAGGAGATCTGCCATGTCAACTCAAATCTCTCGGACAGATTCCTCTTCCTGTAGAGAACCGTTGTCTCCAGACAGTTGCCATTAACTCTTGTCCAGAGAAGTGACTTCCCTTCCTGCAGAGAGCCACGCCATGCCTGATGTAGAGCAGAGACTTCTCCTATCTCTGGAGTGGTATCCTCTTTTATCCTCCCAGAGAATGGGCGTGGGATGATGCAAGGGCTTCTGGGAAGAATTACTTCAACCAATGGACTTGCTCCTCCTAAGCATGCAAGCTCTTCCCCAGGAAAGGCCTGAACTAGAGAATTGTCAAGTACGGATTTAGCACTTAGTAAGAACCTAATATCTCATTATCTCATTATCACTTAGTAAGAACCTAACAGATGAATACTGTTTTGTAAGTATTCTCAGGGGGAGAGATGATCAAGCCTACTGTGCTTTATAGCAAGGGATCCATAGGCTGGAGAGGAACAGATTGCACCTCTCCAAGGGGTATCTCAGTTCTCCTAGCTGCATACAATTCTATTCTCCCCAATTGTAATCCCTTTTGCCCATTGTTTCCTGGCTGATTAATTGTATAATCCCTTTCTCCCATCAGATGGCTTCCTAGCTGATTGGTCATGTCCAGGTACTGGACTGGATGCTATGGGTGTAGCATTAGCTGTCATCATGCCCCAAGTGTTTTTTGCCTGGGGCCATGGAGCTGGGCCCCTCATCCCATTTCCCTGAATCAGTCTACATCCTGAAGCCCAATGGAAGTCTCTGTTGCATTTTGGCAATGGGGTATTGGGTCTTGTTCTTCCACCCTGTTTTCTCACTCTATCTCTGTGCCAACATTGAGCTTTCAGATGCCCTACTTTACTACATTAAAAGCATTGATGAGTCTCTCTGAAAATCCCTTGCTAAAAGGGACCCTTGTCTTCCCATGCTGGGATCTTGGGAAGTCTGCATCATAGCCTGGCTATAAAAGGCATGTGTGTCCACTGTGGCACAGTGTCTTATGAACTCCTCTAAAGAAGGATCCTTGCATAGTTCTAGTATAATTCTTCTACAAACCTCATTAGCATTTTCTTTAGTAAGTTGCCTTATCAAAATGTCTGTTACTGCATTTTCACCATTAGTTCCTATGATACCTGTCTGCAAACATCCCACAAAATCAGCAAAGTGTTCATATGGTCCTTGTGCAATTTTTGTGAAGGCCTCACCCTTGTCATTTTTATTGGGGAAAAAAGCCCATGCTTTGATAGCAGCAGCAGCAATTTGCTCATATGCTACTATAGAGTAATTAATCTGTACTGAAATTTTTGCATAAGAACCAACATCTGTTAGTTAGTCATAGGTGATTGGAGTATTAACTCCACTTTGACTGTTTTGTTGGGCTTGTATCCTATAGAGCTCACTATATTCAGAAAGCCACAACAAATTTTTTCCAGGTTCTAAGCATATCCTTGCTATAGATTTCGAGTCACTAGGGATTAAGACTTCGTAAGCCAAATTCTATAATAACATCTTAACATAAGCTGATGTAGCCCCATAAAGAGTGCAAGCCTTTTTCAGGTCTTTGAGAATTTCTATATCAAAAGGAGTGTGTCTTCTACTTTCTTGACCTGAAGAGTTAAACTGTTGAATCACAGGATACATTTCTATTTTCAAATCACCTAAATTCTGCCCTTCTTCTGTGGCTTTAAGTACTGCCTTTTGCAATCTAGTCATAAGAGGGGGTGATTGCTTCAGGGGAAGAGCTGGTGGTATCACTGCCCCTTCCACTATTCCTCCTCCCTCCATCCCAGAAGGTGGAGTTGATGGGGGCATGCCAATAATCTGTTCTGTAGGTGGGGTTGAAGTTGCCTTGTTGAGAAGAAGAATCACCATACCCTTGGACCTCACTTAAATCCTCATGCCCTCTGGTGATGTCATTAATCCATTCTTCATCCTCCTCTTCTCCCTCATACTTCCTCATCTAACTGTTCCTAAAACTTTTCTTTTTTCTATAACTTGCAGGATTCTTTAAGGCCAGTTGTATTATATTGTATGTATAAAATGCTTCCTTGGAAATTGAATGAGGACCTTTATCATTGTAGTATTCACATAGTTGATCTCCTACCAGCTTCCAATTATCTAGTCCTATTTATTCTTCATCTAAGAACCAAGGAGATGTGCATTCTAATGTACTCAAGAGCCTAACTATCTGTTCCCAAGTTACAATTAAGCCTTGTCCTTTGATCAACTTAAGTATGCTTTCTATAGTGCCCCTTTAGGGTGGGGGTGGGGATAGGAGTAGGGCTGGAGATGGGAGAGAATCTTTTTCTAACTTCTGCCCCATTTCAGCTAGAAAAAGTTACTAGTTTAGCCCTTAACAAAGTAAATTCCTTGTTTGTCTATTAAAATACTCACCTAATTGCCTGGTCACTCAAGACTTCTTCAATGAAAGAAGGGTCCTTGGTCCACACATTGGGCACCAAATGTGAAGAATGAGTTATCACCCTGGATATTTTAGAATCAGCCAGAGTCAGGATAAGCAAAAACCCTTGATCTTTATTCTTGGTCTTTTGGGGTAGCAGTCAGAAAAATGGACACAGGAATCTCCACACCTTCTTTCTCTCTCTCCACAGCCAAAAAGTAACTCTCACTTGTCTTATTCCACCCTCTAATCACCCTTACAATTCTCTGCATACACCAACAGATGGAGCCAGCACGGAATAGTGGGGCAGGCCATTTTCCAAGCATATGCTAATAAGAGTATTGTCCAATAAGTAATTAACCTTAAGTGCTCAGTTGTCCAAGTGCATCTCCTCAGTTTCAGCCCTTTACAGTGATCAGTAGATTATTTCCATTTCAACTTTGCCCTCTGTTTCTAAAATATCTGGGTAGTTTTCCTTTATACCTTCTTGAAATGTGATGTCTGAAATCTTTTCTTGATGATGGCTTTTAGGTAGTTCAATAAATCCTAAATGCTCTTCAGTCAATTTTAAAGGTCAGGTTTTTTCCTTTCTTTTTTTTTTTTAATTTTTTTATTAATTTTTATAATTATAATATTTTCTTTGACAGTACATATTCATAGGTAATTTTTTTTTTTTTTACAACATTATCCGTTGTACTCCCTTCTGTTCCAAATTTTTCTCCTCCTTCCCTCCATCCCTCCCCTAGATGGCAGGCATTCCCATACATATTAAATATCTTATAGTATATCCTAGGTACAATATATATGTGCAGAACTGAATTTTGTTGTTGTTGTAAAGGAAGAATTGTATTCGGAAGCTAAAAACAATCTGGGAAGAAAAAACAAAACAAAACAAAACAAAACAGTGCTCATAGTTTATACTCATTTCCCAGTATTCCTTTTCTGGATGTAGCTGATTCTGTCCATCATTGATCAATTGGAATTGGATTAGCTCTTCTCTATGTTGAAGATATCCACTTCCATCAGAACACATCCTCATACAGTATCATTGTTGAAGTGTATAATGATCTCCTGGTCCAGCTCGTTTCACTTAGCATCAGTTGATGTAAGTCTCTCCAAGCCTCTCTGTATTCCTCCTGTTGGTCATTTCTTACAGAACAATAATATTCCATAACATTCATATACCATAATTTACCCAACCATTCTCCAATTGATGGATATCCATTCATTTTCCAGTTTCTAGCCACTACGAAAAGGGCTGCCACAAACATTTTGGCACATACAGGTCCCTTTCCCTTCTTTAGTATTTCCTTTGGATATAAGCCCAGTAGTAGCACTGCTGGGTCAAAGGGTATGCACATTTTGATAACTTTTTGGGCATAATTCCAGATTGCTCTCCAGAATGGTTGGATTCTTTCACAACTCCACCAACAATGTATTAGTGTCCCAGTTTTCCCACATCCCCTCCAGCATTCATCATTATTTGTTCCTGTCATCTTAGCCAATCTGACAGGTGTGTAATGATATCTCAGAGTTGTCTTAATTTGCATTTCTGGTCAGGTTTTTTTTCTTTGAGATATTTTACATTTCCTTCTATATTTTCATTTATCTGACATTATTTTATTATTTCTTGAAGTCATTAGCTTCTAATAGACAAATTCTAATTTTTAATGAGTTATTTTCATCTATAACATTTTATGCATCTTTTGTCATTTGGACAATTCTTATTGTTAATTAATGTGGTTTTTTTTTTTTTTCATTTTTTGTGTCTTACAAAATGGTGAATTATCACTTTAAAATTTTCTTGTATTACTTTCATTTTTCTCTAATTTTTGTTCTAGGCTCTGATTATTAAAAGCATTGTTTTGATTTTTCTTTACCTCTTATAAGAATTTTTTGCTGGGCTTTATATTTTTGAGGTTTTACTGATATTTTAAAATCATTACTTCCTTTTGAGCCTTGAGCTTCTTCCACAGTATGCCCACATTCCCCACAGTATCTTTTGATGGTCAAATTCTCTTTTGGCTTGTCCATTTCTCCACTCTATTTTCAATTTAGATTTTATGTGAGAACTGGGTTCTACTCACCACTTCAGAGAAGTGGGATTGTGGAGCAGTAGTGTGAATAACTGTTTTACTTGGTCATCAGATTTTTATATTCTACTGCTTTCCAAGCTAGGTCTGGAGGTCAGTAAGTTTTTGGTGCTTCCATGGTGTTATGATGCAAAAAGAGTTAGGTCACTGCCTTCTTAGTCTTTGCTCTGATTCTTACCCAAGTAGGGATTCAGCACCCTTGCCATTACAAATATTTCTCTCCACCTTCAATAGGTAAATCAAAACTGAATAATGGCAGATGAAACTTCCAAATAGCTCAAGACATTATTGCAAATTATTTAAACAAAATAAATGGGCTTAATTTTGAGTGATTTGAAATAGATAAGAAGTTATAACCTGAAGCCTTCAGAAAAGTATAATCTCCATTAGATGGTTTTCCAGTAGTGTAATTCCTGTTACATTCCTGTTGGGCTTTAGCTGAATCCCTTGAGCATTGGCAGAATACCTGGGTGAATATTTTTCCAGCATAAAAGAGGTTAATTCTGAAGGGATAGATAATTTCTCTAAAATTATCTTAACTTGATAAAATCTGTGTCACCTTACAATGAGGAAGTTCTGCTGAGTAAGTTGTCTTTGAGTCCATTTGCCTATCAATTATAAAAACAAAACAAGACTGTGATTGTAACTAGGATTGCCTAAAATTTTTTTCAAAAATGGTAGGAACTGTGCATTTGTAACTATAAAAGAAACAAAAAAGAGTTTCCTAGAGAGATCAAGGAGGTAGAAGAAGGAAAGTTGTATAAGCAAATAGGAAAAGTTAAGGATGCATGGTTGGGTAAAAAAAGTTGGAGTTTGCACTGACAAGGAAATTCAGGGTTTGAAAGTAAAGGGTTTTAGAGTTTTGAAAAGGAATTTTCTGAGAGTCTTACCTCACAGAAATAGAAAACATTTAGGAATATTTTTAAGCAATGCCCCTTTGATAGTTGCTGCTTCCTTCCTTTATCAGTATAAGACTGCAAAATACATTTCATAAAATGCATGTTGATTAATTGATTGATAGAGAAAGTACTATTTCTGTGCTCTGGTTTCAATAATTAAACTAAAGGATTAGTAATTTAGGAAATTTAAAGGAATTGGTTTGGCTCTTTGGATAACTCAAACAAACAAAAAAGCAGTAATGGGAAGTTGGGAGTGTCATCATGAATTGTTTCATTATAAGCAACTAAAAATAATTAAACCTTGTATAAATTGAAGTCTAGTTATTGTCACTAGTCATAAATCAAAATTAACTGACTTGGAGATATTGTAATGGTAGTAAATTTAAAAACACAATCAGTCTTTACATGTATAAAGAGAGAAATACTTAGTATAAATACTTAAATTCAGATAGCATTATTCTAGGAAGAAATAACAGAACAAAACTTTTTAACAACTTTCCAACTAGGGAACCTTTTCATAGCAAAGTTTTAAAAATCAAAGTGACTGCAACTATGCATGAGCTAGGAATGTGGATCAGAAAACACAGAGAGCATGATGATTATACAATAGAACAATTAAAGCTTAACATCTATTTTATAAACTATATAATAAGATCTTCTGTGAACCAGCTTAACCCAAGTAAATGTAGATTGTTGAGTTAATAAGTTGTACAGTTTTAAATTTTACGTTCTGATTGACTTGTATAACATTACAAATTTTGGGAGATTCTGTATAATTCATAAAAGTTACTGTCTATGGGGCAGCGAGGTAGCACAGTGGATACAGCACCAACCTTGAAGTCAGGAGGACCTGAGTTCAAATCTGGCCTCAGACACTTAACACTTCCTAGTGGTGTGACCCTGGGCAAGTCACTTAACCCCAATTGCCTCAGCTAAAAAAAAAAAAAAACAAAAGATTAAGAGAAAATTTAAATTTTGCTTCTTAAACTTATGATACACAGGGAAATGGGGGTAGGAAAGAGAAAATCATATGTCCTTAAACTTTAATATTCATTCATTTATAGTTTTAAAATAAGTATGTGGAATTTTTTTATTCTGCTAATCTTTATACTGCTTAAATTATGTTGGAGTTATTTTACTAAGCAAAATATAAATAAAATCAATAAAATAATTTTTGGATTTTTTTAAGCAAAAAAAGAGTCATGAATATTTATATTTATCTCCCAGGGTTGTTGGGAGAAATACACAGATATGAAATGCTTAACACAGTGCTTGTGTTGTAATAAGGATGAGGGCTGTTCAGACTTTGTGGGAATACAATTAAGCAAGATGCTATCCCATTTATATATACCTTTTCAAAGTGGCATGAAATATTAACTGTAACATGCCCTCCTGGCAGTTACTATTACCAGTCTGTCCTAGGCCCAACAGAGTACCTTTGACCACTGACCTTTGCAATGTCAACTCTACCTGCCTTGCCTCCTCTGAGGCCTTCAAAGGTCTCTGGCCATGATTTCTTGAATCTATAGTTTAATAACCAGTAGTACGCTCAAGAACAGCCACGTGTAATCTTAAAAGCCTTTATTATACCTACTCACATAATGCCCTGACTTCATGCCCTGACTTGTTAACTCCCTAGTGAACACCTGGTCTGAAGACCCATGTGTTCACTACTAAACTCCTTACCTCTCTTGGCTATCCATCAGCTTGGCTTGGCTACCCCTGGCTAGGGAGCCAGGTTAAAGAGAGCGACTTGCTGCAAGCAGTGGGCTTATAAAGGACCTGTGATGTCACACACACAGCCAATCAGCGAGAGAGCCGTCACCCATTACGAAGCTATCTCAATATGGCCAAGGATCCCCCCCAGAGGGCAGTCCACAGAGAATACTTCTGGACCACTTGATCTCCTGTTGCACTGTGGCCGCCCATTTAAAGGATCCTTACAATTAATAAAATTGGGAAAATATGGGCTAAACATATTAAAGTATTATTAAACATATTACATTAAATATATTATAATATTAATGCTTAAACAACTTTCAAGACATAGAAATACAGAAACAGGCTGGCACATATTGGGCACTGCATAAATTATCATGATTAGCATGAAAATGCCAGGAGTAATGAGATAAATTACTTTCTGTGATTTTATACATTTTAAGTTATTTAACTAAAATGTAATCATGTGCTTGGTGATGTTTTCAACGCAAGAAGCTTAAGAGAAACTGTTAAAGTAATTTCTTTCACTTTTCAATGTGAATATTATTATATTATAATTGTATCTATGATTATTGGAGTATATTTAAAAATCACTAGAAAATAATAATGCTAAATGACATAGTATTGAGAGAAAAGCAAGGTATAATCCTCTTAGGGACATCTTTGTCTGTGAGGTTCCTTGGATTAAGCCTTACTAATGGGAAGGTAGGGGATATTCAGGAAAGACTAGTTCCTCCTGAGTGAGGTGAGCCCTTTTCAGGGCTGGTGTCCATCTGATCTCCCTAACTCTCACCCATGACTAGAATTAGTGAAATGTTGCTGTTTGAGGAAGAGTTTTTGGAGACTTCAGTTTCCTGTTATGTTGAGTCTTGAATCCAGGTCTCAGTGTCTTGACCCTGCATAAGGCTTCTGGTTCATCATTAAAGAGAAATGCCAGGTACCCTGTGGTCTGAGGTGGATGTCTGCCCCTTTCTGGGTTTGCATCGTCCATGGAGGACTGCCCTCTCTGCATTTAGATTGTAACAATCCATAGAAAGACTTTTGTCTTTCTGGGGCTCAGAATGGGGAGAGGGGAATGAGAGGAATAATTCATCTTGGACCCCTATTCCATTCCAATCAATATTAATCAATTTGACAGAATCATCTTGTATCAAAGTTTTCCACATAAGGCCCCAGAGCTTTAGTTAACTAAAAGCTCTCCACCCTTTTTTTGTCTTGTGTTGTCATGGTGACCAAGTCCAGCATGGCAGAGACCACAATGACATGGAAAGTGCCCCCAAAACATTTTGTGCCTCCAGACCAACCACTTGGCTGATAAGAGCAGACAACCATCTTATGCCTACGGAGGTTACTGATTGTAACCTCTCACCTGAGGAGAGGCCTGTCTATCTTCTGTGGAGATATTCCTTGCATCACCACCTTGTGACCTGCTGACACATTGCTTGTTTTACCTTCTACATCACATGTCAATTGATGGAATTATTCTATACTTGGTATGACTGTTCTGGAAGGACTGAACATCTAGCCCTTTAAAAATAAAGGCTAGAAGGAGGAGGCATCTCAGTGAGGAGGAGCTGAGGCCCACTTCATTAGAGGGGATGAGGGACCTTTCAATAAAATGCCATTGGCTCAGATCTTTGTCTCAGTCTCTCTTACTGTAGGTGGGATGATTTTAATCCCACCATCTTTAAGGCACTGCCCAGGGTGAGGTGAGAGGTCTAAGTGATGACAATTCTGGAAGGGAGCACAATGCACAGAGGGCAGATGGCTGTGGGATTGTAGCCCACTTCCTTCCCTTTCTAAGTTCCATAGCATCCCAGAGCAGTTGGAGATTTGCTCAAAGATTTAAGCAAAAAGGGGTTGGGAGGCCCTTCAGTTAGATCTCTTCCTTTTACAGAGAAGCAACGTGAGGCCAAGAGCTGGTGGCAGCTAGATAGAGCAGTTGAGAGGGCCCCAGGTCTGGAATCAGAAAGACCTGAGTTCAAATCTTCAGTTACTAGCTGTGTGACTCTAGGCAAGTCACTTCACATAGTTTGCCTCAGTTTATTTATATGTAAAATGAGCTGGAGATGGAACTGGCAAACCATTCTAATGTCTTTGCTAAGAAAACCATAAATAGGGTCACAAAGAATCAGAACTAAAAAGATTGAACCACAAAACATGCCAGGGAATGTGCTGAATTCAGGGATACAAGAATCCTCAGTGCCCCCCTCAAAGATCTCACATTCTTGAGGGAGAGCATGGGCAGACTACCATGGCTATACAAGATAGTTAGTGGTGAATGAGAGGTTCTCTCAGGGGGAAGAGGTTAGTATTAAGAGACACAGGGAAATGTAAGGTTCTGGTTGTTTTTCTGTAAGTCTTTGGATCAGCTTTAGTTTCATCTGAATAATCACAACAATAATAGCCAGGAATAAAGTCCAAATTCTTTATTATCTCCTTCACAGTCTAGTTTCCTTGCCTGGGGCTTGGGCCAGCTTTCTTGAGGTCCTCCGGAATGTGTCTTGGTTTCTATGGGGGAGGCAGGAGAACCACCACAATGATCTCTGTCTTGAAGTCTGTCTAAATTCGAGAGCTTGTGCTCTCTGTCTTCTCTGAGGCTGTCTCCCAGCCCTTCTCTGACTGAGTTTGTCCCAGTTTATATGCAGTATACTGACTATAAGCCAGTCATTACATCACTAGGGAACCATTATTTGTTGTAAGATTAATTCAATTATTCTGAACTAGAGAACTATTAATCACCATGCTAAAGCAGATAACCATTGCCTCTTCAATTCCACTTAGCATCTTGTAAGAATCTTTGTTTCAAATACACAGGAAAAGATCTCTTTCAGAAAGTAGAATCTGAGCTTTAACTGAAGGTAGAGAGGAGCAGCAGGTGAAAGGCATTACTGGTGTCCCCTGCTGGAACAGAAGATCCCTGAGAGCAGATAGTGTTTTATTCTTTGTTCTTGTAACCCTGGAATTGCACACAGTGCCTGGCACATAGGAAGCACTTAATAAGTGCACGTCAGAGTTAAACAGATAATATCTGAGACGGTGCATGCGTCCAGGTCTTTTTGACTCTGAGCCTAAAGCTCTGTCCACTGCAGCCTCTATAGATCTTCCTGTAGTTCAATTTCTCCTTTCATTGTGTCTCTGAAAAGCTTGTCTCTTCTGCTTCCTGACACCTGTCTTCTTTGAATTTCAGCTTTCAACACAACTAGAACAGAACGGTGAGGAGCTTTTGCCAAATTCATGAACTGATCAGTTGCTTCCTGCTCTGGCATCTTTTTGCTAATATTGCTGAGCTCTTCCAGCTGAGAACATCACTTCCATCCATCTTTGGTCTAAACAACAACCCTGAAAGGATCAGCTGGCCGGTGATCTCTAAATCTCTTTCCATTAAATAGAAGACCCCCTTTCATTAAAAAGCACAAGGATTTCAGACATCATAGTTAGGAAGGAAATTGATAGGAGAGGAAGGTGGCCAGGCTGAGGATTCCTACCACATAAGAACTAAAGAAAGTTCTGGGCATCTTTAGTCTGGAGAAGAAAGGAAACCATGAGTGATGACTTCAGGCTGTTATTTTTAAAAATTACTTTTGTTCTGTTAAATCATCTGAGATTGGATTGAAGCTAGGAAAAGTTTCCTCAGCATTGGAGCTGCTGTCAGGGAGAAACTCCCTCAGGAGGGAGCTGGCTCTCCTTGGCTGCAGGTCCCTTAGAGGCTGGAGAACTGAGTCCTAAGGAGTCAAGGGAGAGCATTCTGGCTCAGGTTTGGGTTGGGGGAGTTGTCCCCTGGGGTCCCTTCTGCTCTGACTCTATGATAGAGAAAAGCCAGGGGATATCCTGTTGTGTGTAATGTTCTGGTCCTGCATAAATCATTCTTTTTTTTCTCAGTTTCAGAATTCTCCCATGACATGTAAGGGCTGGATGAGTAATTGCAGTTATCCCTTCCATATTGCTGGGGTTAGAACACAGCAGTCCTGGGATCTAGAAAATCTGCTGTATCACAGCAGTCTGAATTGCTATGGTATTAAAAGATGAAATATGTTCATGTTATAGAATACTATGCATGCATAGTGTTCATGCTATTTTTGAGTTATATATTTTTTCTCTATCATCTGCAGGCATTCACATGGAATCTGTGACTTCTGCAAAACTCCAACCAGATTCCCATTTAATTTCTTACTTGACTCATAATACATCAAAACTGCTATTTAAAAAGTTGTGATTGCAAAAGATAAATGTGTTAAATACACACACACTCTCTCTTTCTCTCTCTCACACACACACACACAAATAAACCTTAAAAATACAGAACAGCCTCAAACTGAATTCTTTTTTGCTTCCCTATCTATATTTTCTTATAATTCAGGTCAAAGATGTGGAAAGAATCCTTTAGGTCAATGAGTAAGTCACCAATATGCTTATGTAGGAGAATAGTCCATTTTCTCATTAAAAAAAAACAAACAAAAAAAACTCCAAAAAACAAAACTATTGTGGTATATTCATAATTATCAAGGATACATGAAATGAA
The DNA here is from genome assembly GCF_048593235.1 of Sminthopsis crassicaudata. Classification (NCBI taxonomy): domain Eukaryota; kingdom Metazoa; phylum Chordata; class Mammalia; order Dasyuromorphia; family Dasyuridae; genus Sminthopsis; species Sminthopsis crassicaudata. The sequence goes on along the minus strand of NC_133619.1, from coordinate 632,190,718 downwards.
TATACTAATAATTTAGTTTTTTCAGAGTTAAAACCATTTTCCCAGCAGATTATGGGAATCAGAGTCTCACGATGCAGCTTGAAATGACCAATTTTTGACCAGTGCTCTCCTGTGTATATTAAGTGAAGTGAATCAAAGACTGTAGAATCTGATCTTATCACAGAGTTCTAGTCCTTCACCTGGTAACAACAACTTAATAATTGTCCCCACAGGACTGAAGAACAGAGTTCTCCACCCATTGTGTCCTGGACTCATGGGCTTGTCAATGGGTAAGCATCCAGGCCCCTCCCTTTCATGATTCATGATTTTTGTATATATCTTTGAATTTAGAATAGAAAAAGCAGCCCACAGTGGAACTTAAGGCATTTGGGGAAAAGGTATTTGAGGACATTTGTATGATAATTTGTGCATCACAACAATTTATATCTCTGTTGACTTGGACAAAATCTGGGTTGAAACACTGGCATCTCAGTAGATTAAACTTGCTAGAAAAGATATAATATCAAAGAGTGTACCATGCATTAGCTCTATAAATATTAGAGACATATGGAGCAGGACTCCAACAGTGCTCTACTCAGGCCCAGGTGGGGAATTTTTAAAAAAATAGATTGTCCAAGATTAGGGGCAACTAAGGAACTAAATGACATAATCATAGTTTAAGTCCAGTCCTTCCTTGTAATATTCACTCTCATTAATTGTTAACCAAAGTTGATTGCCAACCTGGGGAGCACTGATTGTAAAAAAAACTATAAATTGTCTTTAAGCTAAGAGAATGATGGCCAAATGACCATCTTTTTCTTAAAATTCTAGTATTTTAATATAATATATTTATATTATATATTTAATATAATAAATTACTCAAATTATGTCTCTTAAGCTTCTTTACTCATCACACAAGAGTGCTTTTGGTAACAGCTCTTGGATTTCTGTGGGTTATGACTTTTATGGAAAATAAGTCTAGACCTAAATCACCTATTTATCCCAAATTAAAAAAAAAAAAAAAAGAAGAAGAAGAAGAGAGAGAGAGAGAAACATTGGACATGTCAGCCTTGGAATAAGGAAGACTAGGGTTCTGCTTGTGTGACCCTAAACAAGTCACATATACTGTCAGTGCCTTCAGCAACTCTTAAGTTAGAGAGAGTTCTGAATGAGATGAGGTGAGATCTTTCAAGACAGTTGTGAAAATCGAGTAAGGCTTCATCTACTTCAGAGTTCGAGTAGGCCCGAAGGACTCTGAAGTTCAGCAAAGGGCACTGCCTTCCCCTCCTATGATATCATCTCCCTATTTCATCCAAATATGGGCAACTATGTACTTATTGGTCAAGTTAAATTTCATGGGTAGATCTTGCGTTTAGAATGTAAGACTCTCAGCCAATGAGGATGAGGGTCAGTGGTGGGAGGGGGCGTTTTGCATTAGGGATTAAAGGTGCTGTCCTGCCCACAGGAGGCGCTTCCTCTCTTCGATAGTCTACTCGAAGAGTGGGACGCCCTTCTCGCGAGAATGTACAATAAACTTTGCTTTTCTCTAGAGCTCTCTCCAGCTTTTTTTTATTAAATGGTGACCCCTCACCATTTCCGTACCACACAGTTTGGGGGCTAGTCCGGGATCCTTTACTCGGTGAGTAAGTGAACTCCTGGGTGCTAGTGGGATGGCGCCCTGCCTTGATTTAGGCAGCCCGCCAGCTTCCAGGGGCTTCTCCTTGCTCCCTGACGTAGAGTGGACCCGAAGTGGAGAAACTCAGAGAAAAGCAACGGAAACTCCATGGTGAAAATCCCAACCGGTTGGTGGAGGACAGATCAGTCAAGTAATTTGCTGCACAGCAACCCAGTGGAGGTAAGCGTCCTGTGAAGCCCCTTGAGTCTAGTTATAGGTTCTGGAGGGGGCTGTAGACGGTAGACAGGAAGAGAGCTAGGCCTTCCTGGGTGACTGAGTTAACCGGCGACGGTTAGCGTGTTTGGGCGTTTAGGAGTCTGTTAAACTCCTTCCAAATTCAATGGGTGTGGCCTAGTCCCCGCCAGCCCTCAAGGAGAGAAATGAGAAAAATGATCATAAGATACCGGTAGATATTCCCTTGGGAGATAAATTAAGTAATTGGAACAAACTGCCAAAATATGAGGAAAAAGAAAAAGCAAGAAAAAGTGGATAAGGTATTGTTGTTTTGTTGCAGACTGGTGGTGCCAAAAGGATTAAATGGTACCTGAAGGGAAGGACCTGAGAGGATTTAATTCCATTAGCCCTTCCAGGGGCCTTCAGGCCGGGAGGAGAACTAGGTCTTTTGAAGCAGGGGTCGTTTCAGCTGACCAGAAATAGCTGTTAGTAGATCCCATTTGGGATCAGAAACCCTGTACATGGGGAAGTTTGTGGGATTGAGCCAGTGAAGATGGTGGCTTCCTTCCTCTTCCTCCCACGTGTCCTGACTGCAGCAGGGCCACGTGGGCCGGGGGAAAGAAACCGCTATTTGGTGAAGTTCATTGTTTTAAATCTGATAGCAAAGTAGTTTTATATTATTGGGAATTTAAAGCTGTGATTGGGATTTTAAGTTAAAACATAGGTTTTTAAAACAATGCTGGTAGCTTACTTAGGGGAGGTTGTGGTTGTATCTCCCTACTTAGATGGTATGTTTGCTAGAGGTAATTGGGTAATTTGTAACTGAGCTATGCCTTAAGTGTTTGTCAGCTCTGTTGGGCATGTATTAAGTTTTATGAAATTTGGGTCAGTTACTTGCGAACATTGAAGTGTAAAGTTTAAAAATATATACATATATATATTTACTTAAAGACGGGACAGGAAAGATTGATTTGTAAAAGTAATTAATAGTTTAAATGGAGCTATGATATATTGGGTAGGGAAGCATGGTGGTGTGGGGGAAGGGTGACCACGTGGAGAGGTCCCTCCTCCCATTAAGTATAGTGGGGTTTTTTTTGTTTATTAGTTTGTTTTTAATAACTGCACCTCCTTGCTGATTTAGATATTAATTATTTCTACTGTTTAAAGGAACAGCCTACATTTAGATAAAATCTTTTGGGACTGAAGCTAATATTTACTTGGAGTTTTGAATTCAGGTATAACTGTTTGCAGAGGTCGTTAAACTCCACCATCTGGAGGTGGGATGGTTAAAATTAGGACAGCTACCTGAAGTAAAACTGCCTTAAATCATGCCCCTGGTTTTTCCTCTTATGTTTGTAATCAGAGCCAAGTGGTCAGTGAATTAAACAGTGCTAGGACCGCTCCCACTTTGCCTTTCTTTTTGAGACGAAGCTGGCAATCTCTGGAACCCCAATCCCAAGTTCCTGACTATAGATGTATATTCAGATGCGTTTTTCATGTTTTGCATGATCATGGTGGGGAAAGAACTTTTGACACTCAATCCCCTATTTAATATGCAGAGAAGATGAAATGAAGGGGTATTCAAGTTAGAACAATATTAAATCTAGAGGGCTGGGAGATGGCTCACAGATTCCAGAGTGTTGAAACATGAGGCAATACTATTAGAAAAGAATGCTCCATAATCCAAGATCATAATTTTAATCCTGCTTCCTTTTTGTCCCCTGGAGAACAGAACTATTGCTGTATAAAACTGTATGACTATTGCTATTTTGGGAAATTTACTAGTCTGTTGTGTATAATCTGATAATTTCTGTAAACGGGGGGGGGGAAGGGAAACTGAGATTTCAACTGGTCAGAAAATTGGGAAAAACTGATATCTTATTTCAGTTCAGGCCGAATTGGAAACTACTTACTCTTTGCTTACCTCATCATTTTGGTTCCCTGATGAAGGACCTCGAAAACTAGACATAATTTGGGTACTGAATGGAACTCTGGAAAAGGTAAAAAGATTTTTTTTGCAGCGGACATCCAGGCTGCTTCCGGCCTGGATCGTTGTTAGAGCTCTATGCTCGGCACAATTCTTTTAAGAATTGCTGGGATTGACGGAAGGTCTCCTTTTGTCTCGCTCTCTTGTCTCTACAGATAAGGGAGAGGCTGCAAAAAGTTGAAAAAGCTCTTTACCTGTCCACTAGCTAGACACACCTGATTTTAGCAGATGCGGGGTTTGGAGAAGGCTGCAGAGACAAAAGGCCTTTACAGGGGACTCTAGCTGAAAATTTGCTAGACTATGATTGGCTAGCTTATGTTTTAACTTTGAATTATTGTCCTGACTCAGTCCTGCCTCAGTTTCCTTGCCTCTTAGTTCTGCAAAAAAAAAAAAAAAACCCTGCCTCTTTATCAGAATACTTGATAAGACCTTATGTTTCAGAATAGCAGAATGTCTCTCCCATTACAAGTTAATGGGAATCTCTTATCAAAACTTCTTGAATTCTCTTGTGTGGAATTAGACATTCTGTATCTGATTGTATTTGCATTGGATGTTTTTAAAAACAAACTGATTTGTATGAATAATGTTCACTTATGAAAGATCTACTTGGATATAAACTCATTGGGACAAATTCCTTATTGTTATCAACACAAGGTTGTTAGGATTACTAAGTGAGAACTGAGGTTGTCTGGATAGTGACGAGGTGAGAATTCAGGTTGGACAATTACAAGGTGAGAACTCAGGTTGACTTGATAGAGGGGGCAAGCTCATTGGCTAGGGTGGTTCTTCCCAGAAGCCCTTGCATTATCCCACGCCCATTCTCTGGGAGGATAAAAGAGATAGCACTGGGCTCAGAGAGCAGATCGGCCTGGAGAAGGATAAGAGCTGGAGGAGATTCAGAGCCAGGATTCAAGAAGAAAGACTCTGCATTGCATCAGGCTTGACGGGGCTCTCTGCAGGAAGGGAAGTCACTTCTAAGGACAAGAGTTAACATCAACTGCCTGGAGACAACGGTTCGTTACAGGAAGAAGAATCTGTCTGAGAGATTTGAGTAGAAGACACAGCAGATCTCTTCCCAGAGAGTGATCCGACAGCTTCTAGAGACGACAGCTCGCTACACTTGGCGCCCAACGTGGGGCAAGGACTTTTGCTTATCCTTTTGCTTATCCTGACAAGAGGAGCTAGATCAGACCTTCGCATTTTGGCGCCCGAACAGGGACAGAAACGGTCCTGATTCCAGTGGAAAAGCCTCCGATCTAGATCTCAGTCTCTCTGACCCAGAACCGTGAGTAACGAGGAAAACTTTGTTAAAGATTAAGTGAGTGTGCTAATAGATAAATAAGGAACTTGTTAAGGGCTAAACCAGCAATCTCTTATAGTGAAATGGGACAAACACCTTCTGTTCAAGGAAAATGTTTAGAGAGCATCATCAAGGTTATGAAAAGCCAAGGATTGATTATAATTTTAGAGGAGATTACTGAACTTTTAAGAACTGTGAAGGTCATATATCTTTCTTTTTCTCTGGAAGAAGAATTGGATCCAGATGAGTGGAAATTAGTAGGAGAGCAATTAGGTGAACACTACAATTGTCTTTGTGACATTTTACCCTTTGGTTCCAGACCAAACTCAGTTTCCAAAGATACAATTCATACCTACAATTTAATCCAAATGCCTTTAAAAAATGTTATTCTAAAGGAAGAGATGAAGGAGCAAAATGGGGAGGTGTCAACTAAACTAGGTGAAAAGGATGAATCAGATAACAATGAAGTTAAGTACAATTCTGAGCAACAGCAACAGGAGCACCTCCCATCTCCTCCCTCAATTAACCCTTCAGGGGTGGAGCAAGAAGGAGGAGAGGAAGAGGCAGAAACACAAACAGAATTGCCTGTGAAGAAGCCTAAGCCTATGACAAGATTAGAAAAAGCATTGGTTAAAGCTAAGAGAGAAGGACAGGATATAAGTGATTTTATACATGCATATCCTGTGATTGAAAATACTGACTCTGTAGGTAAAAAAAGGAGAAGATATGCACCTTTAGATTTGAATAAAATTAAGGATTTGAAAAAAGGTTGTACCCTTTATGGGGCTACATCAGCTTATGTCAAAATGTTACTAGATGGTTTGTCTTATGAAGTCCTAACCCCGAATGATTGGAAATCCATAGCAAGGACATGTCTGGAACCTGGAGAAAATTTATTATGGCTTGCAGAATTTCATGAATTATGTAAAATTCAAGTCAGATGCAATTTGGAAATAGGAGTTAACACACAATTCACTTTTGAGCACTTAGCTGGTGAAGGTCAATATGGAGAGAATTCGGAACAGATTAATTATACCATGACAATATATGAACAAATTGCTAAGGCTGCAATAAAAGCTTGGGGTGTCCTTCCTGGACAGAAAGATCGTGGAGAGGCTTTCACTAAAATACAGCAAGGTCCCAATGAACCTTTTGCAGATTTTGTGGGACGTTTGCAAACTGCTGTCAAAAGAACTATTGGAGAAAATTCAGCTACAGAAATAATGACCAGACATCTGGCTAAGGAAAATGCCAATGAGATTTGCAAAAGAATTATATGGGGATTAGACAAAGATGCTCCTTTAGAGGAGATCATAAGACGCTGTGCTACAGTGGGAACAAATGCTTTTTACACCCGGATAATGATGAATGTGGAAAGACAGGGTCCCTCCTGGCAAGGGACTTCTAGAGAAACTCGGAGATGTTTTCAATGTGGAAAAATTGGGCATCTAAGAGCTCAGTGTAGGTATGGAGATACAGTGAGAAGACAGGGTGAAAGAAGACCTAAAACCCCATGTCCAAAATGCAACAGAGGACTCCATTGGGCATCAGAGTGTAGAATAATTCAGGGAAATGGGATGAGGGGCCCAGGTCCAGGGCCCCAGGCAAAAAAGACTTGGGGCATGATGGCAGCTGATGTTACACCCAAAGAACCTTTAGAAGGCCAGGACTCTGATTTAATCAATCAGCAGAGAAGCAATCACATGGCAGAAAGGGATTACCTGATAAGTCAGTCAAAAGGCAATCAGATTGCAAAAATGGATTACACTTGGGGAGAGGCCTTTTAAACCAACAGGGCTGTGCCCAGTGCAAACAACTCCAATGTAATTGTCAGATGATGAGAAGAGATTTAGAAAGTGGTAAATAGAAGGAAATTAGATAGGTTAACTGCCTGGGAGAGAGGGTTTGCTTGTATTTCTTCAGCAGGAGAAGGAATCAGATGGGTGCCAACGAGTCATATTCGCCTTATCCATCAGAGAGAGACAGAAAAAGAGAAAGACCTCAAAATAAAGGAGAAGATCTAAGAAACATCTGACACTGAAAGAGCATGGATAATAAGAAGACTGTTAAAGAACTTTAAAAACCAGCAGGAATCATTGGACTTCCTCACACAAGATGAGACTAATGGACAATGGACTTATGGACATTTATAAATTTTCAATTTATGATTATTTGATTATGATTATGTTATATACTTCTAGCATGTGTTATGTTACTATGTTACTATGTGCTTATGTAATTTATGTAATTATCTGTAATACTTCCCATATTGATGGATTTATGTTTCAAGGTCATGACTGTCCTATGTTCTAAATCAAAAGAAAGGGGGAGATGTTAGGATTACTAAGTGAGAACTGAGGTTGTCTGGATAGTGACGAGGTGAGAATTCAGGTTGGACAATTACAAGGTGAGAACTCAGGTTGACTTGATAGAGGGGGCAAGCTCATTGGCTAGGGTGGTTCTTCCCAGAAGCCCTTGCATTATCCCATGCCCATTCTCTGGGAGGATAAAAGAGATAGCACTGGGCTCAGAGAGCAGATCGGCCTGGAGAAGGATAAGAGCTGGAGGAGATTCAGAGCCAGGATTCAAGAAGAAAGACTCTGCATTGCATCAGGCTTGACGGGGCTCTCTGCAGGAAGGGAAGTCACTTCTAAGGACAAGAGTTAACATCAACTGCCTGGAGACAACGGTTCATTACAGGAAGAAGAATCTGTCTGAGAGATTTGAGTAGAAGACACAGCAGATCTCTTCCCAGAGAGTGATCCGACAGCTTTTAGAGACGACACCTCATTACACAAGGTTATGATAAATATTTGTTTAGAATTTATGTATGGTTCTTCTAGGATGGTAAATGGGAAAAGAAATGGGTTTGTTAGAACTTACACTGTTACCAAGGGCAGTCTACCTGCCCATTAGTTGGCTCAAACTTGTGAATTGTTGTGAATTGTATGCTTTAAATCAAGCGTTAAAATTATTGCGTGACCAAGATGGGAATATATATATACTGATTCTAAATATGCCTGGGGTGTGGTGCATGTATTTGGGAGGATTTGGGAGGAAAGAGGATATGTAAACAGTAAAGGTAAAGAACTGGTTCATCATACACTAGTCAGAGAGATACTAGAAAATATTCTGACTCCTAGGAATATAGCAGTAATACATGTAAAGGGACATCAGATGGGAAATTCTTTTGAGGTAAGGGGAAATAGATTAGCAGACCGGGAGGCCAAGGGAGCCGGAGATCAGGAAATCTCTCATATAATGGCTTTGATACCTGTACTTCCCCCTAGTCTACCCTCTCCTAGTTTTACTCAGGAGGAAAAAGAGAAGGCCTCAACTCTCGGAGCAGTTGAGAACTCGGAAGGACGATGGCTCTTACTTGACGGCAGAGAGGTACTGACCAAAGCAAGTATGAGGCAAGTCCTTCAGCAACTGCACCAGGGCAGCCACTGGGATGTCCAAAACCTGTGTGATGCTATACTGACAAGGTATGTTTCCCCCGGCCTATATACTATGGCTCGACAACTGGTGGACGGTTGTCTTGTTTGTCGAAGGACTAACAGGGCTACCCAACGCCAGCTTCCAAAAGGGGGACCACCTCCTGGAATCAGACCATTCCAAAGCATCCAGGTGGACTTTACTGAGCTGCCACCAGTGGGTCGAGTTCTTGCTGGTCATAGTGGACCATCTGACCTCATGGGTGGAGGCATTCCCGTCAGGCTGAGCAACTGCCTCGACAGTAAGTAAGGTCTTATTAGAACAAATTATTCCTAGATATGGAATGGTGGAGAGGATAGACTCGGATCAGGGAACACATTTTTCTGCCCAGGTAATGCAGAATCTGATTAGGGCCTTAGAAATCACTTGGGATCTCCATACCCCTTGTCATCCTCCCTCTTCTGGGAAAGTAGAAAGGATGAACCAAGAAATAAAATGGCAGCTGACTAAGTTATCTTTAGAGACCCAACTACCTTGGACGAAATGACTTCCTCTCGCTCTGGTTAGAATCAGGACCAAGCTGCGTAGAGATATTGGGCTTTCACCTTATGAATTATTGTATGGTCATCCTTTCCAGGCTTATCCTAAGGGAGACTGGGACCCTATTTTAGAAACTAAGGATTTGTTTGTTAAGAGATATGTGAAATCATTGCTGGAACATTTGCAAGGACTTCAACAAAAAGGGCTAATAGCTCAGACTTCTAGGTTTCCCTGTTCATAGAATTCAGGTTGGTGATTGGGTGCTGATCCGTTCCTGGAAGGACGAGAAGCTGACTCCGTGCTGGGACGGACCCTACCAAGTGATACTGACTTCAGATACTGCGATTTGCACCCAGGAACGAGGCTGGACACACCACACCAGGACAAAAGGACCTGTGGCGCCACCTTTATCAGAGTGGACAGTTGAAGACAGGGGAGACCTCCAATTACATAAGAGGAGGGGACCTCCACTGAATGGGAACACTGATTCTGAATCCAGTGCATTGTAACTGTATGACTTCTCTTTTCTTACTTTGGGTCTCTTTGCCTGTTTGTGATTTGATATATTTTCCTTTGGGAAGTTCACCTTAACTTCACGGTGTTATAATAGTTGAACATTATGAGGCTCTCCCTAAGCTTTGGGTTTATCTATTTCCTTATGACCAATTTCTCCTGCTCATGCAGAATATAGGGAGCACATTTAACTTATCGAATTGTTGGATCTGTGGTGGATCCCAACAATTGAACCAATGGCCATGGGTACCTGTCCCCTTAAGCCCAGCCTGGATCCTTAGCAACAGATCCCAAATTCATCATGGGACCGGTTTCTGGAATTGAGAAGAGAAACATCAGTGGTCATTGACAGAAGATAGGAAAGGGAAATACTGCTTAAATCAGACAGGACAAGGTTTGAAGCTGGGAATTAGTGTATATTATTCCCTATCTACATCCCTTGTTTGATCAGATTAATAACCAGAATTGTCCAAAACTCATCTGGAATGATCAGGTTGGAAGAGAAAGCTGAAGGGTCTGTTAAATAGATGCTGTTAAAAGGGTAAGGGTGGAGCCGGTGGCCCAAGGCCAACAGGAATCAGAAGGAAGTGAGGAATTAATAGGGAATGTGAAATTATGTTACAAAAAATTTGAAGAGATCTCAGTGTACAAAATAAGAGGAGGGACTGAATGAGATGAGGTGAGATCTTTCAAGACAGTTGTGAAAATCGAGTAAGGCTTCATCTACTTCAGAGTTCGAGTAGGCCTGAAGGACTCTGAAGGGCATTGCCTTCCCCTCCTATGACATCTCCCTATTTTATCCAAATATGGGCAACTATGTACTTATTGGTCAAGTTCAATTTCATGGGTAGATCTCGCGTTTAGAATGTAAGACTCTCAGCCAATGAGGATGAGGGTCAGTGGTGGGAGGGGGCATTTTGCGTTAGGGATTAAAGGTGCTGTCCTGCCCACAGGAGGCGCTTCCTCTCTTCGATAGTCTACTCGAAGAGTGGGACGCCCTTCTCGCGAGAATGTACAATAAACTTTGCTTTTCTCTAGAGCTCTCTCCAGCTTTTTTTTTATTAAATGGTGACCCCTCACCATTTCCGTACCACACAATAGGAAGATGGATTTAGAAATCACTGGCCAAGATGATGCATTCAAGGTTTGTTGTTGTAAACGAAAGGTAGATGGAAGTGACATTTAGATAGCAACATCAGCAGAAAAATGTCAAAGCATTCAAGGTAATTGATCAATCCATAAGTTTGGCAAAAGCTCCTCACCGTTCTATTTGTGTTGTAAGCTGAAATGCAACAAAGATGAGTGTCAAGAAGCAGAATAGACACAATTTTAGACATATCATGAAAGGAAAGACAAAATTACAAAAAGATCTATATAGGGTGTGGTGGACAGAGCTCTAGGCTCAGAGCTTAAAAAGACCTGAATTCATGTAGTGCCACCGACACCACCTGTGTGACTTTGAGCAATCAATCAATGTGAAATTATTAAATTTCTACTGTGTTCCTGGCATTATTATTCTATGGTTACAAGTACAAAGAATAAAACAATCTCTGTTTTCAAAAATCTTCTTTTCTAACAGGGGGAACACAAGGAGTATTTTTTCACTAGTTGCTGTTGTGCCTTGGATTCTCCCCATGCTCCTCTCTATTTTCATTTAAGGTGGTTGCAATTTCACCTTGTGAAAGATATCTTCCCATTCCTCTTAATGCAAATGCCCTCACTCTGAGAGAACCTCATTCACTACCAAATATCTTGTAGAAACACATTGGTTTGTCCATGATGTCCTTCATTAGAACGTGAGATCTTTGAGGGCAGGGACTGAGGGTTTTTATATATCCAAATTCCGCTCATTCTCTGACATATTTTGTTGTTCAGTCGTTTTTAGTTCTGTTTTACTCTGTGACCCCATTTGTTGTTGTTGTTGTTTTGTCATAAATACTAGAGTGGTTTGCAATTTCTTTCTTCAACTCATTTTAAAGATGAGAAAACTGAGGCAAACAGAGTTATGTGACTTGCCCAGGGTCACCAAGCTAGGAAAAATCTGAGGATTAAATTCAGTTCTTCCTGACTCCAGGCCTGATGCTTACTCCACTGCTCTTTCTACATAGTAGGAACTTAAGAAATGCTATTTGAGATGACTTGATATGTGTCACATATATTTAAATGCCTAGCTCTTGGCATAAGTGCTTAATAAATGCTTTATGTATTTATAATCTATCTATTCTTCTATCTAGCCACCTGTCCATCATCTATATTTTACCTGTCATTTTTCTTTCATTCATCTATCTAACCATATTCCCATCCCTCTTTTCATTCAACAATCTTTTCAGATATCATTTCTTTGTCATCTATCTATCCATCCATCTATCTTTTTTGTTTATTTTTTTTCTGTTACATTTTAAGTTTCAACTTGTCTCCTTCCCTCCTTCCAATCCTATACTAGGGGACACCATTTGATGCAGATTTTTAAATGTATGTAAAACTATACTATGTGTACTTCCATTTTTCAGTTCTTTCTCTGAAGATAGATAATATCTTCCTTTCTAGATTCTTTGTAGTTGATTTGAATCTTTATAACTCTGTATAACTAGGTCGTTCAATTATTCTTTGAACAAAGTCACTATTACTACATACAACATTCTCTTGGTTCTTCTCACTTCACTTTTCATTATTTTATTTGTCTATCCATGTTTTTCTAAAATTAATTAGTTCATCATTTCTTGCAATACAGTAGGATTCCATCACAATCATATATCACAACTTGTTCAACCATTCCCCACTTGATGGGCATCCCCTCAATTTCTAGTTTTTTGACACCACAAAGAGATCTGCTACAAATATTTTAGCACATACAGGTTCTTTTCCTTTTCTTCAGGATCACTAGGGGAAACAGACCTACTTGTGGTATTTCTGGGTCAAATCATTCTATCTATCTAGCCATCTATCCAGCATCTATCATTCTTTAAATCGTCCATCTTTCTATAGAGAATGTTTTCATTTCTCCCCCTCTCTCCCCATCTCTCTCTTATTTATCTTCTATCCCCCAACCATCTATTTATCTACTTATCTATCTACCTCTTCTGACAATCATGACTTCACTTTGGGGAAAGGAAGATTTTCCTAGTTGACTTCACAAACTTGTGATGATAAGAAATCTCATTTAGATTGGCTTTCTGTGAATTTGACAGGTTAGTGATTAATAGTAGAAATATAACTAGGAATTTCTGTGTCTGGGGGCAAGAACCCCAAACTGAACCTAAATTAAATCCACTTTCAGTTAAGTGGAGAAGTGGCAGGGACAAGATAGAAGGATGGGAACAGGGAAAGTTCTCTCTGCCTTCCACCTGACATTTCCCTAAGTTGCACTGAATGAATGTATGATTTAAATATGAGATTTGTGGTTGCTACAATGGTAAAGGATTCCTATTCTGGTCAGAGCCACTAAATTCACTGCCCTGGGGCAAAGTTCCCACTGCTCTATCTTCTTTGTGTTTCTGCTTACCTCCTTCTTGGGTATTTTTTCCATCTAGACAATAGTTTTCACACCAAAATTAAAGTAATTATAATGATAGTGGGAATGATGACAAAGTATCTCTTTTGATGGTGACTGTCCTGTGAGCACCGTGCATCAGTGATGGCAGTGCCTGGCCTTTCTTCATACAGACCCTGGGCAGTACAACTAGGAAGACAGATGAGGACAAGTGTCACTGAACATGAATTCATTCCCATCATCCCACCATGAGTAAATGAGAAAGAGAGGCAGAGTATCCCAAACAGAGGGAGAGAAGTAGATGAAGACAGATGCAGACCCCCCCCCCTTCCCAAATGTGTTATATATACCAAAAACTTCAGAGGGAGGGCACCCACGCTGGAATGGCTAGAAAGACAGTGTGTCCAGAGTCAAGATTTAGACAAATTAGAATTATGAAACCATGTTTCTTTTGTTGGCTTATTTTGGGGGTAAGAACTGCAATTTTATCCGTGTGGTAGATTCCCTGCTATAGAAATGCTTTCCTCTGATGCAGGAATTGTCAGGAATTGAGAGCCTTAGATTGTTAGCCAGGGCACTGAGAAGGTGTGACATGTTTCTGAAACAAAGTCTTTAATGTTTAAGAAACAATGCTGGGCATCCTGATCCCATGGAGAGTCCTGTATATCTCACTGCCTAGCCTAACAGTAAGATAGAAATTACTGAGACTGTGCAATCAATGTTTTACAGTTGGACTAAAAAAATCAATTCAAGATTATAGAAGCTGTGATTTCTAGATCTGGAGACACCAATGGACATAACACTGGACCTAGAAGTTTAAGTGGCAGTTCAAATCAATTTGATTCAGACATTTTCAAATATAGAACCTTGAGCACTTAATCCCTGCTTGCCTCAGTTTTCTCATCTGTAGAATATGGATAATAGCACTGAGTTCCTAGTGGAGCATCAGATGAGACAATACCTAGACAGTGCTATATAATGGCTAGTCTTATTGCTATTGTAACTCCTGTCCCAGTGACCACTGGTATAAAATGCTCTTCTTATTGGTCGCTATGGATGATGTCCCTGTGGACATCAGCTGGGCAGAGCTGGGGAAAAACTCCATCTTGATCAGTCCTTTTTAGGAGTCTTCAACCTTCAAGGTTTGCTTCTGGCATAGAGCTTCAAGCGGGAGGATGGAAGAGGCCAACCCCATTTCAAATTCTTGGAGGAAAAACCTCTGGAAAGACATGGAAGGGACCAGCAGCCTCCATAGTATTCTCCTCCCCAGCTTGCTACATTTTCTCTTTCAGGAGCTCTAAAATTTTCTCTTGGTTAGGTTATCTCACTGCTGGTGGGAAACCTCTTTCCTTTGTATTATCTGGTATATATCCTCCAATGTATTTCTTTTCTGATATCTCTTTTGCCACACTTTAAATAAGTGAGCTTCTTTGTTTTTTATCATATATGTTCATTGTGAGAAAGAAATAGAGTGGTAATAAATAAGAAGCTTTGAATAGAAAGCTTGGGGTTTCCATTCCTTGTCCAAAATAAAAAGACAAAGTAATCACAAATTAGATTGAACCTGGTGATATCTTTCAGAGTAAAAATATTTAAAAGGATAGTTATAATTCTAGCCTGGAACCCCATTTCTCTGAGAAAAACAAAGTGGTCTCAGTCCCTGACTTCCTGCTTCTGCTCTGGAAGATAATTAAAGTCTTCCTTGGTAAAGGGCAAGTGGGAAAAAGACTGGAGATATCTCACCTTTCTCCTTTTGAATCACACAGCAGCCCACACCATAGGCATGCCTTAGCCATATGGAGAGGTTTCTTAATTTCTCTCTCTCTGTGTGTGTCTGTCTCTCTATTTCTCTATCTCTTCCTACTTCCCTCCTTTCCTCCTTCCCTCTCTCCCTCCCTTACCCCACCTCTGTCTGTCTTTTGGTCTCTCTCTGCCCCCCCCCCACTTCTTTATCCCTCTCTTTCTCTACTTGGGGTCTCTAAAACTATTATAATATCATTACTATTAGGGTTTTCCTTCCCATTAAAGAAGGACAAAGTGTTCAGAAGTTAGTTTGAACTGAATCATATCCTCCAAACTAATAATATTTAAGGGAGTAGAGTCATTATTCTAATGTGCTACCTTTTCCTCTGATGTTGCTTTCAACAATAATTATTGTTTTTATTTAATTATTAATAAATAATAATTATTGTTGTTTAGTCATTTCAGTCCTGTCCAACTTTTTGAGGCCCCATTTAGGGTTTTTTTTTTTTTTTGTCAAAAAAGTTGGAGGGGTTTGTTATTTCCTTCTTCACTAATTTTATAGATGAGGAAACTGAGGTAAACAGGATGAATGACTTGCCAAGATCACAAAGCAAGTGTCAGAGGCCAGATTCAAACTGAGGAAATGAGTCTTTCTGACTCCATACATGACATTCTATCTACTGTGCCACCAGTTTACCCATTTATCGTTATCATTTATAATGTTAGAGCTAGGTTCCTAGAGGTCCTCCGGAAGGGCCTTGGCCCAACCCTGAGAGCCACCATGAGGATCTGTCTTTGAGTCTGTCTTTTCCTTCTGTCTTAGTCCTTAAATTTTCTACTATAATTACATCATTCCATCATACTGAATAGGTTTTAACTTGTAGAACCATGACATCAGCATGCTAAGTACTAAGCACATGTAAATTAGATAAGCATTGTCTCTTCAATTCCACTGAGTTAACACCTTGTTTCAAGTATGCTTCTCCAGAGTTCCTGCCCTCTACAATCATTATTATTATTATTGAAAGGGACAGCAGAAGCCACCTACTTCAACCCTGTAATTATAAAGATGAGGAAACTGATGTCCAAAGAATGAGAGGGATTTATCCCTGGTCATACAGGAAACAAATGTCAGAGGCAGGATCTGAATCCAGCTCTTGGGGCTCCAGAGTCAGGGTCCTTTCCACTCTCCCAGACCACTGTCCTGGGAAGGACTAAATGGGACTAGGTAACAGTCTATCTGAAAAGGGCTTGGAGCAGGAGCACACTGAGCACCTCTGGTAAGTTGACAATGCTATTGGAAAACCAGCCATGGCAGTTCAGCTTTAGACTACATGATGGCTTTAGGATAAAGGAAATCCAGGAGCAGCTAGGTGGAGCAGTGGATAGAGAATCAGCCCTGAAGTCAGGAGGACCTGAGTTCAAATCTGACCTCAAACACTGTGTGACCCTGGGCTAGTCACTTAACCCCAATTGCCTCAAAAAACAAAGGAATAAAGGAAATGCTGTGATACTGTCCCATGAATACTATGCTGGTTGGCTTAGAAATGAAGAGTTCACGTCCCTTGATTAGCGAAGAACTTCCACAAGAGGGCGCTTGAAGGCTCATAGATTGTGAGCTAGAAGTGACGTCAGGAGATCCTTTGCTCCAGTCCCTTACTTATAGATGAGGAAAAACCTCCATAGAAAGTTCAAACTAATGATAACAATAGTTAGTATTTATGTAGCGACTCCCATGGGCCAGCACTTTTAAAATAACATCTCACTGGCCCACCACAGGTGGGAGCATCCATGCTATTGAAACCCAGATTCTCTAGACTCCAAAGCCCTCTCCATGGTCCTGGGGCAGTCAGGGCAACAAACCATGCATGGGAGGAGCTGCTGAAGGACGTCCTGGAGAGGCCAAAAGGGTGTACCAAGTACTTAAAGAATTGGTAAGTAGGAGAGAAGCAAACTCACTCATCTTGGCCACAAAGGGTAGAACCTGGAGTGATGGAGAGAATATACAGAGAAGCAAATTATAGTTCAGTTTCAGGCAAAAAGTTCGGAGGCTGTCCAAGAGAAGGAAGACAAGAAGGAAGTACAGACAAGCAGAACAGCATTGAAAACTACATATTGAATTTCTTTTAAGCCTGAAAATACATGCAAGCTATATAGAAGAGAGGTTCATAGTGTCCCATAAATTTGGAGGAATCAGCATGAACCCTAAGGCAATTGTTAAATTTTCAGGGTGAGCACACAGGCCTCAGAAATGGGCAAATTCTACAAATTAGGACTTGATTTCTTATTTTGTTGCATGACTAGACAACAAAATGCTGATGATGCAGAATAAACTTAAAGTATGTCCAGTGTATATTTATTTCCCAGAAATCCAGTTGTTACTTACCTGCACACCCCCGTGGATATTTTTGAATTTTATTTTCTGTTCTATTCTGTTTATGGAAACTTTTACTTTATTTGGAATTCATTAAATTCACAATTTGTGTTCAGATTATTATAAATGAATAAGACCACCAAGTCCCAGAGAACATGAACAACCTACTTAGTCCATGGCAAACATCGGTCCAGGGTCCCCGGCTGGCACTTTTCACACATGGTGTTGTTTCTCTCTGTGCCTGAAAGAGAAGGAGGCATGGAATATGTAATGCTTAGCATTATAATAGGAACAAAGCATGTTTGTTAGAATAGTGTCCCTGGTGTAGTGTAGTCCTTTCCCTGGAAGCTCTGTGTCAGAACAAAGAGTATTGAGGACAATTCTAAGAAACACCCCCCCGGGGTTAAGTGGAAAAAATTTGTTATTTTTTAAAAATATATTTTGTTTTTGTATCATCTATATTACCCAACATTTCTTTGGTGTAACAACCAACTCTTTAGAGAAAAAAAAAAAAAAAAAAAAAGAAAGAAAGAAAAGAAAATGGCACATTTTAATGTCTTTTATGTTTAGCCAACATTATTAAAAATTTCTCCACCACTTTCCAAAATTAAGCAGCTAACAAAATAATACATTAAACTCTGATTTATCCTGTTTCATTATGCTCACGTTGAAAATTTAACAATCAGCTCTTGCGAGACAAATTCTGACTGATTCTACCATGCCTCTGATGACCTTATCTTCTACAGTGAGTCATCTTTTATAATATATAATCTTTAAAAAAAAAAAAAAAAGTTCCATGAACTAAGCAAAAAAATCAAAGAAAAGGTAACATTATTTGTAGTGTTCCAAACCTATAACCCCCCACTTCTTTGCAGAAGCTGGAGATTGAAGAGGAGTTAGACTTGCAGTGGTCCTCAAACTTTTTAAATAGGGGGCCAGTTCCCTGTCCTCAGACTGTGGGAGGGTGGACTATAGTAAAAACAAAAGCTCACACTCTGTCTCCACTCCTCAGCCCATTTGCCATAACTCGGCCGGCCGCATAAACATCCTTAGTGGACTGCATGTGGCTCGCGGGCTGTAGTTTGAGAACCCCTGAGTTAGAGTATTGAAGTGTCTCAGTGGATAAAGAACTGGGTTTGGAATCAAGAAGATTTTAGTTCAATCTGGGCAAGTTACTTGACCTCTACTTGCCTGTTTCTGCTACTCTAAAAGAGGGATGATGATAGCATCTACATTCCAGGTAACATGTGTAAATCTGGCACATAGTCAATGCTTGTTTATTTATTGTTATTTTACTATCTGTAAGCATACAAATAACTTTGTCTACTTCCAGGACCCTGACTTTAGAGGAAGAAGCGACCTTAGAGATTATGGGGTCCAACTGTCTCATTTGACAGAAGAGAAAACTGAGACCAAAAGGGCAAGTAAGTGATTTACTTGGCCACATCGGTTGCTCCATCAATACTTGAAAGATCTTCAGTTTGGGCAGCTTGCTCCCTCTCTGCACAAATGCAGATTGTCATTTCCTAGAGTTATGTGTGAAACATCCATCCTTTGAAGCCTCTAAAAGACTGAGTTCCTCTGTATTTAACTAGGCTGACCTCCAGAAAGACAGAGCCTTGGTCCTATTTTAGAAGTCTCCAACTAAGTATTAATTGCTGGAAATTGAACTCTTTGTGTATCCCCTTCAGGAACCAGGGATATATCATAAACTAAT
Source organism: Sminthopsis crassicaudata (assembly GCF_048593235.1). NCBI lineage: Eukaryota > Metazoa > Chordata > Mammalia > Dasyuromorphia > Dasyuridae > Sminthopsis > Sminthopsis crassicaudata. The sequence goes on along the minus strand of NC_133619.1, from coordinate 632,171,788 downwards.
AAGTGGAGCAGTGAGGAAATTGCCAATCAGATCTAGGGACAGCTAAAGAGTTTATGGCCAAACAACAAAGAGGGATGATCAAAAAAGATAAAATGGTTAGTGTTTATTGTATAAAATTTAAAAGGTTTTGCACAAACAAAGCCAATGCAGGTAAAATTAGAGGGGAAGATGAAAGGAAAACTTACCTATGGATTTTAGTTCTTAGTAAAATTTTATTATATATAGTATGTTTTTCAGACATTTTGGAGACTGTCCTACATATGTTAGATTACAGGTAGTGTGTTTTACGTTTGCATAAATCATGTCTGCATTTCCTTCAACTGCAATAAACTGTAACTTGGTTGCTACACGGTGTGTGTGTGTGCACGCACACACATGTGTATGTGTGAAAATGTGGATTTTTTGGACTACTACACAATAGGATATTTTACATCAGAAATACTGTGAATAAGAAGTTGCTGAATGGTTATTCCTAGCAGTAGACACTAAATAGAGTTGCAGAATATAACCTTCCTGCTTCCCCTTATTAGGGTTTGAGTTTTTGATGAAGTATGAGACATCCAATCAAGTCTTTAAGTCTTGCATATGGAAATGTCAAGTTTTAAAGACTATGTTGTAATTTGCTTTTTAAGTGCTGAAGTAAGAAATTATGATATGCTCAAGTGGAATAATATATCTATAAAGATATATTTCACCTTTACTATTTGTAGGCAGTAATATGTAAAGCATAACATTTTTCTTTTTTACTTATTTTTATTAACGCTTTTTATTTTCAAAACATATGCATGGTAATTTGCAACACTAACCCTTGCATAGCCTTGTGTTTCAAATTTTCTCCACCTTCACCCCCAACCCCCCCTCAGACGGCAAGCAATTCAATATATGTCATACATGTTAAAATATATGTTAAATGCAATATATGTAAACATATTTAAACCATTCTCTTGCTGCACAAGAAAAATCAGATCAAAAAGGAAAGAAAATGAGTAAGAAAACAAATTGCAAGTGAACAATAACAAAAAATTATGAGAATATTATATTGTGGTCCCCACTCAGTTCCCACAGTCTTCTCTCTGGGTGTAGAGGTTCTCTTCTTCACAAGGGCATTGGAACTGGCCTGATTCATCTCATTGTTGAAGAACCAAATCCATCATAATTGATCACATAATCTTGTTGCTGCTGTGTACAATGTTCTCTTGGTTCTGCTCACTTCACTTAGCACCAGTCATGTAAGTCTCTCCAGGCCTCTCTAAAATAATCCTGCTGATTGTTTCTTATAGAACAATAATATTCCATACCATTCATATACTGTAACTTTAGCCATTCTTCACCTGATGGGCATCCACTCAGTTTCTGCTTTCTTGACACTATGAAAAGGGCTGCCACAAATAATTTTGCACATGTGGATCCCTTTTCCTCCTTTAAGATCTCTTTCAGATATAAGCCCAGTAGAAAAACTGCTGGATCAAAAAGTATGCACAGTTTGATAACTTTTTGAGCATAGTTCCAAATTGCTCTCCAGAATGGTTGAATCAGTTCATAGTTATACCAACAATGTCCCAGTTTTCCTGCATCCCCTCCAACATTCATCATTACCTTTTCCTGTCATCTTAGCCAATCTGAGAGGTGTGTCGTGGTATCTGAGAGTTGTCTTGATTTGTATTTATCTGATCAATAGTGATTTAGATAACCTTTTTCATGTGATTAGAAATGGTTTTCTTTATCTGAAAATTGTCTGCCCATATCCTTTGACCATTTATCAATTGAAGAATGGCACATCAAATGTATTTTTAAAAAAGACTATGAGAGATATTGTATGAAAATGGTCTTTCCATAAAATTTTGATTAAAAAATAAAATGAGAGGAGAAGCAGATAACTAGGGAAGGGAGCATGGAAAATTTTTCTGATAAAAGTCTCATTTTCATTTTATATATAAATCTACATTGTACATTATATGACATGCATATATAAATAATTATGTATATACATCATGTATATATGTATTATCTGCATTATATATAATTTACATTCAAATGTGTAAGAACAAGAGCCATTTTCCAAATGATAGCAGTTTTCAAGGAAGAAATCTAAATTATCAATAGCCATGCTTTTGAAATGCTCTTAATCTTTAATAATTGGAGAAATACAAGTTAAAGTAACTCTGAGGTTTTATCTTACACCCCATCAGATCAACATGGCTGACAAAAAAAGGAAAATAGCAAATGATGGAGGAACTGTGAAAGAAACAGATATATTGATGTACTGTTGGTGGAGCTGTGACTTGGTCTGGGTATTTTAAAACATAATTTGGAACTATATCCCCAAAGTTACTAAGCTGTACAACCCTTTTGACTTACTGATAGTACTTCTGATCCTATATTCCCAAAGAGTTCAGAGAAAGAGTAAAAGAACCAATATATACACAAATATTTATGACCTACATTTTTTTTTCTGTAAACTTTGAAAACTGAAGATATACTCACCAGTCAGGGAATGGTTGAATAAATTGTGATACATGGATTTAAAGGAATACTATTGTAACATCAGAAATGATAAAGGGGATGATTTCTGTGAAACATGGGAAAACTTGTATGAACTGCTGTGAGAGAAGTGAGCAGAGCTAGGGGAACAACTACACTGTAGCAACAAACTTGTAAAGACAACAACTTAGAGAGACTTAAAAACTCAAATCAATGGAATAACCAACTATAATTCCAAAGATCTCATACTGACACATGCTACTCATCTCCTAACAAAGAAGTGATGGACACAAGGTGCTGAAAGAGACATATATGCTCTTTGGACATGGTCAATGAATGAATGTGCTTTGTTTGACTACCTGGTCAAACCTCAGAGACCTCAGAGCTCTTCTATCCCCTGTATTATCCCCTTTTCCTATAGACAAAAAAACCAAGGAGCAGAGAAGTCAAGGATCACATCACATGAACTGTAGGTACAAAGATTAGTTTTGACTCCTAATCCTCTCACACTAGATCCAAGCAACGTTCCATTGTATTACGGTTCTAGGAAGGCAGCCAGAACTGAGGGAAGGCTGGGAATTTCTCAGGCTGCCATAGCAATAGTCCTGGTTCCCTGCATGGATGGTGACAGAGCAGGCTCACCTTTAGCCTCTATATATTGGCCAGGCCTGCAAACTCGATGAGGCACACACAGCTCACAGTCATCATCTTTCATATCAGTGCAAAAGTAACCTGGAGAACAGCCACACACAGTGTTGGAGGTAGAGGAACATTCCCTTCTGGTCACCAAACCGAGCTCTGAAAGAAAGACCAAAGGGAAGAAAGAGACATTAGGTCAGTCAATTACCATTTATTCAAGACCTACTATGTTCCAGGCAGCCATTAAAAAGAAAGGTAAAAGATAATCCCTGCTGTGAAGGAGATCACAGTCTAATGCACACAAACCATCTGTAGAAACAATTGGAGATGGTCAAGAGAAATAATGCCCTAGACTTCAGAAGGAAAGAGATTTATCTCTTGCAAAGCTGGGCTTTTAGCTAACATTTTAAGGAAGATAAGAAATACAGAAGGTGGAGGTGTGTATAGAGCCATGAGGAAAAATGCTCAACTGAGAAAACTACAGAGTTCATTGTCCCTGGATCACAGAGTGTATGCAAAATAGGGGAGGATATAAGGTGCAATAGGATTGTAGGAGTAGTAAGGAGCTAGGTTATGGATACCTTTACAAATTTCAGTTTTACTCCTAGAAGTGAGAGGGAGCCATTGAAGTTTATTGAGTCAAATGGTGACATATTTGGACCTCTGCTTTAGGAACATCATTTTGGCAGCTGAATGGAGGATAAATTGGAGTAGGGAGAGACTGGAGACAGGCAAACACCCTCACAGCATTTACTGCAACACTCTAGGTTTAAGGTAAAGAGGGTCTGCTGTGTCAGAGGAGAGAAAGGGGTATATTCAAGAAATACTACAAAAGGTGAAATCCACCTTGTAGGTCTTTGTAAGTCCATGAGAGAACTGAAGAAGGAAGGACCTGCTGTGGTTAGCTACAGGGTGACATGGGCTGAAGATATTTGGGACCAGTCATTTACCCTTCTGTGAGCAGGAGGCTGGCTCCCTTTCTACAGATTCACATGTCTTTGGGTTGCATGTTCAACTATACCAAACCATCAGGGTTCTTCATACTCTCAGGCAAGTCTAACAGACTCTGCAGGACATTTTCCTGATGCAGCCATTAAGGTCCAATTGGGAAAAGGACTTTCTCAAGGTCACACAGAATCATTGAGAAGTGTCAAAAAGTAAGGAGGAGGGGGAAGGGAAGAAGCATTCATTTAGTGCTTATCCCTCAATGAACCAGGCACTGTGCTATATAACAACCCTGAGAGGCAGATGCTGCTCCTGGCCTCCCATTTAACAGTTGAGGCAGACTAAAAGCAAGCAGTGCCCAAGGTTGTAAGTGACTGAGGTCACATTTGAACTCAAGTCTTGCTGACTCAGATCCAGCATTCTATGCACTGTACCAGCAGCTACTAGTGCCCAAATCTCCCAGCCAAATGCAGAGAGAAGACATTTAGAGGCTGATGGAACCTGACTTGTCATTACATTGAACCCTCTCATTTTAAACATGAGTAAATGGAAGCCCAGAGAGATAAATTACTTTTCCCTGATTTCCCTCAATGCTAGTCCTTTCCTTCTAAGATAATTTCTAATTCATTATTCTGCCTATACCATGTTTGTACAAAGGGCTGTCATGGCGTGTATCCCATTATGTTCTAAGGTCTTTCTCGGTATCCTCAGCACTTAACCCAGAGCTTAACACATAGTATGTGCTTATTGGATGTTTATTGACTGGCTTGCCCAACATCATACAGATAACAAATGGAAGAGCTAAGTTTTGAGCCCAGCATCTCTAACTTCTGATCTAGGACTCTTCACTATGCATCACCTGGTGGCAATATTGGGGATGAAAACCTTTTCAAGCTCTAAAAATGGATGTGCCTGAGAAAGGAGGAGGGAAAGGTGAAAAGCTCTGAGCAATGAGTTAACTTGCCATCATGGGACCTGAGGTCAAATCCTGGCTCTGCTCTTTAGTTGTGACTTTGGTAAGGTCCCAACTTCACTGGGATCAGTTTCTTCGGTAAAATGAGAGTCTTGGATGAGATGAACTCTCTGAACATTTTCAGCTTTGGGTCTGTTACCTATTTATCCTTCCCATATGGAGCCCAAATTTCAGAATACTCAGGGCTAAAATGGGTGAGAGAGCAGAAAGACCAGCTCTACTACTTAGCATTCCCTTGCCCTCTTTCTATCCCACCCTCCTCCCCCACAAGGATACATATGCCCTTCTCCAACCTGATATAGCACTGACCCATGTGGGATTCAGAGGTAAAATGGGGTAGGACCAAGGGGAGGAGATTCTTTGTTCTTGAAAAGCATCCTCCTATTACTATGGGTGAAAATCCATCTTTAAAATTATTCATTCAATGGATGCCCATCCATTGGAGAATGGTTGGATAAATTATGGTATATGAAGGTTATGGAACATTATTGCTCTGTAAGAAATGACCAGCAGGATGAAGACAGAGAGGCTTGGAGAGACTTACATTAACTGATGCTGAGTGAAATGAATAGAACCAGAAGATCACTATACACCTCAATGCTGTATGAAGATGTATTCTGATGGAAGTGGAAATCTTCAACATAAAGAAGATCCAACTCACTTCCAGCTGATCCATGATGGACAGAAACAGCTACACCCAGAGAAGGAACACTGGGAAGTGAATGTAAATTGTTAGAACTACAGTCTATCTACCCAGCTTACTTATACCTTCTGAATGTAATACTTAACGTGCAACAAGAAAATTGGATTTACACACATATATTGTATCTAGGTTATACTGTAACACATTTAATATGTATGGGATTGTCTGTCATCTAGGGGAGGGAGGGGAAAATTTGGAAAAATGAATACAAGGGATAATGTTATAAAAAACAAACAAACTACTCATGCATATATACTGTCAAAAAATTTTATAATTATAAAATTTTTAAAATGAATTGAAAAAAAAATAAAAATTCATTCAAAACCCTAAGACAGGGAAATATTGCCAGTGATTCACAGTCTAATATGAATTAATTCCTTAACACAATATCTCCCTGGAAGAACATAAGGGAATGATCAGAAGAGATGCAGAAGTAATTTGAAATGCTAGAACACTGATATGGAAGATGAGCCCAGCTGGGAGTTACAGGAGAGATTTTGGGCCATAAGTAGGAAACACAGATCTTGAAATAACCCTCCTACTCCTGCAGCTAGAGATGAGGAAAGTGTAGACATGTATATTTACAGAGCTGGGCGGGCTCTAGTGCCTAGCTCAGCCTTTTTGACAAGTTCCTGAGGGCCAGCTCTGCTGATAAGCTTCTTCAAAATGCTAGACATTTTAAGCATTCTCTTCTGAGGTTTATTCCAATTTGGATGTTCCAGGATTATGTGACAGAGTGTGAATAAATTACCTTGTGTTTCCTTAGTGTGAAATACCATGCTCTAAGAACCAGGAGATCATTGCTCATGGCAACATCAATATTATATGACAATCAATTTTGATGAATAGGACTCTTTCCAACAAAGAGATGACTGATGCCAGTTCCAATGATCTTGTGATGAAGAGAGCCATCTGCCCCCAAAGAGAGGACTGTGGGAACTGAGGATGGTTCCCAACACAACATTCTCACTCTTTTTGTTGTTGTTCACTTACATTTTGTTTTCTTACTCATTTTCTTTCCTTTTTGATCTGATTTTTCTAATGCAGCAAGATAATTGCATAATTATGTTTACATATTTTGGATTTAATGTATATTTTAACATGTATAACATATATTGAATTATTTGCCATCTAGGGGAGGGGATGGAGGAAAGGAGAGAAAATATGAAATACAATGCTATGTAAGGGTCAATGTCGAAAAATTATCCATCCTTATGTTTTGAAAATAAAAAGCTTTATTTAAAAAACAAAACAAAACAAAAATAAACTATGCTCTAGGATCCTAGGAAGCAGTCTAAGCCTGTCATGGTATAGATGTGCAAACTGATGTCTAAAGAATGAACATGACTTATCCAAGTCCACAGAAGGAAAAGCCTGGAATGGAACCATTCTCTCCCAACTACTAGCAAAGCATTCTCACTGCCTCTTTTCCTGGTCTACAGCACTGGGTCATAGACATCCCTCTTATCCCATCTTGCCTGGTAAATCCAAGATTTTTAACTTCCCCAGAACCCAGTTCTCCCTTTCCCAGGAAAGCTACAGTACCTACCATAGGACCAACTCTGGGTTAGATCCAGGTCCTAGTTGATCTTAAGGCCCCTGAAAAATTTCTTACCAGGGTTGCAGACTTTACATAACAGACACTTGTTCAGGACATGCTTGTGTGTAGTGTAGGTCCCAGGATCACAAGGAACACATCTGGTGCCTCTCGTTATGTTACATGGCCCGACACGCCTGTAACCTAAAGATAACAAAAAGGCAGCATCAAGAACAAGGCACAAGACACCTCCTTGTAGAAGCCACTGCTTTCCAATCTCATTTCCCCTTAATAACACCATATGAGCACCCTAGAAAATGTTCAAGAAGCTCCCAAGGCTACTTACAAAACTTAGATGGTTTATTATGAAAATTAGGAGGGTGCACATCCATCCCTCAATTTCAACCCAGACTGTCAAAACTGGAAGGGATCTCAAAGACAGAGAGAGAGAGAGAGAGAGAGAGAGAGAGAGAGAGAGAGAGAGAGAGACAGAGAGAGACAGAGAAAGACACACACATAGAGAGACAAAGAGAGAAACAGAGAGAGAAAGGGAGGAGGAGGAAGGAGAGAGACACATCCCCAGAGAGAGGAAATCAGATGAATTTTGAGTGCAGAATAAAAAATAGGTAGTATTTTTCACTTGCTTCTTTTTTTGCAACATGACTAGTATGGAAATGTTTTACATGATTTCATATATATAATAAGTTAATATTGCCTAACATCTTATGGGATGGGGGCAGGACTGAGAGAGAAAAGGTATTTGGAACTCAGAATTTAAAAAATGATGTTAAAAATAAGTAATTTTTTGAAGGGGAGAAACAGAAAAAGACCATATGGAGAAGGTGATGTCTGAGTTATACATTGAAGGAATTTAGGAATAACATAAGAGTAATAGGGAATATTGCAAATTAAAAGGACTTCTGATAATGCAAAAAATGCAGATATTTGGGAATAGCATGCAGTCTAAGGCAGCCAGGTGGTCAATTTGATTGGAATAGGAAAGTGTGAGAAGTTAGATGAAATAACATAGCGAGGTGGTTGCAGTAGATAGAACACCAGGCTTGGATTCATGAGATCAAATCCAGTCTCAGATATTTGTTGCATAAACAGGGAATTTCTGTCTGACTCATAATTAAATAATGGAGAAGATAATAAGGCCTGCATTTTTTATGGCTGCTGAGAGAATACAATAAGTAAGTATCAACTTTCAACAAATTATCAGGGAAAACATTCCTGATATTTTAGAACTAGGGATAAAATAAAAACCATCAATCACCTCCTTAAACAGATCCCAAAATAATAATTCTCAAAATATTATGGTAGAAATGATCCAACCATCTGGAGAGCAATTTAGAATTATGCCAAATGGTATCAAAACTATGCATATCCTTTGGCTTAGCAGTGCCATTACTGAGTTGGTATCTCAAGGAAATAAATCATAAAGGAGGGAAAAAGACCCCATATATGCAAAAATGTGTGTAGCAGTTCTTTTTGTGGCAGTAAAAAAATTGAAAAGTGAGGAGATGCCCAACATTTGAGGAATGGATGAATAAATTGTAGTATATGAAAATAATGGAATATTACTGTTCTGTAAAAAGTGATGAACAGGAGGCGGAGCCAAGATGGCGGAGAAGAAACACACGACTCAGTGAACGTCCTCACTCCCTCACAACCAATTAGATAAATTAAGTCTCAAAATTAGCTCAGGACTGATAGATACCACAAGGACTGGAAGCACGACTTACCAGCTGAAGAGAATCTGGAGTTTCAACAGGAAAGGTCAGTTCTCAGGGGAGGAATAAGAAAGACCAGCACAGACGGTGGGGTAGGGGCACACTGCGCCCATTGCGCTGGGAGGGGCTCTGGGATCAGAGAAGCCACTGAGGTAAAGGAATCTGGCACAGGCTGTTAGCTCTTCTCTGCTAATTATATAGCAGTTCAGAAGAGAAAGCCAAAATATTTTAAAACTCAGATTAGATTTCCCCCCCCCCCACACCCTGGGTGTGACTCGGCAGACTCCGCACCAGGGGGTGTGGCCTCAGCTACCTCCTGAGAATAGTTAAGAGACTGACAAGTGGGTGGATACGGCCCAAGGCAACACACACTGCCTAGCTTAGCTGGAGGGAGTGGAACTCAGCTCCAGGAAGTCCCAGAGAAGCGGAACCTTTGAACTAGGGACCGCGGTTTCTGGCAGACACTTCCAGTTTGAGCGCAGGGGCTTCTCACGTCACCTGCTGCAGACATCCACTCCCCACCCGGACACATAGGCTGAGCTTCTTGCTGTCTTCACTATTCTACGCCCTCAAAGCACAGCAGTGCTAATCACCTCTGAGGCACTTCCAGGGAGGGGGTGGGGAACTCTCTCCCAGAGCTCTCTCTTAGCGCGGGCGCGGGGGCCGCTGCATCCATCCGGTCTGGGAGGAAGCTGGTAAAGAAGTAAATAATTTCCTACCCCAGGGACAGACCCCAAAACATTTTTTAAGTATGAGCAAAAAAGCTAGAAAAAATATAGATTCCTTCTATACAGAGAAAGAGCGGGTATCCAACCCCGAGGAAGTTAACAGCAAAGATTCAGAAGATAACAACCTAAAGGGGAACGATTCCTGCCCCCCATCACATAACTCTCTCCTAGAAGAAGCTCTTAAGAAATTGAGGGAGATCGAAGAAAAATGGGGCAAGGAAAGGGAAGTTATGATAGAGAATAACAACGTCCTGAAATTGGAGTTGGAAAAAATAAAGAATTCACAGGAGATGCAGGGAAACAAAATTAGTGAATTAGAAAAGGTTAAAAAAACACAGGAAAGTAGGATTTTCTGAATTGGAAAAGATAAAAAAGTCTCAAGAAAATAGAATTTCTGAATTGGAAAAAGAAAATAATTCTCAAAAAAAAAAAAATTAGGGAAATGGAAAAAAATTCAATAGAGCAAAACAATTCATTTAAAAACGAAATTGGGCATTTACAAAAAGAACTAAAAACTGTGAAAGAAGAAAATAACTCCTTAAAAGTCAGGATGGAACAAATAGAAATGAATGATTCACAGAGAACCCAAGAATCAGTCAAACAAAACAAAAAAAATGAGAAGCTGGAGAACAACGTCAAATACTTACTGGGAAAATCTATAGACCTGGAAAATAGATCTAGGAGAGATAATCTGCGGATTATTGGACTTCCAGAAAACTATGACCAAAAAAAGAGCCTAGATTCTATTTTACAGGAAATTATCAAAGAGAACTGTCCAGAGATAATAGAAACAGAAGGGAAAGTAGATGTGGAAAGAATTCATCGAACTCCTTCTGAAATAGACCCTAAAAAAAGAACACCCACGGAATATTGTGGCTAAGCTGCAGAATTACCACACAAAGGAGAAAATCCTGCAAGCAGCTAGAAAAAAACAATTTAAATACCAAGGTGCCACAATAAGGGTCACCCAAGATCTGGCTGCCTCCACATTAAAAGATAGAAGGGCCTGGAACCTGATATTCCGTAAGGCAAAAGATCAAGGACTGCAACCAAGAATGAACTACCCAGCTAAGTTTAGCATCTTTTTCCACGGAAGAAGATGGTCATTCAATGAAACAGAGGAAATTCTATATGTTTCTAAGAAAAAAACCAGACTTAAACAAAAAATTTGATCTACATCCACAAGACTGAAGAGAAACAGAAAAAGGTACACAGAACCCTTGAGAACTGTAACTCTGTTGTGGGTATATAAAAAATACTCAAGGATAATTTGATTTTACTGATATAAAAGAAAAAAAGGGGGGTGTAGTAAAGGGAAGGAGGTCGGTTCAGAAAAAGGGGAAGGAGTGATAAAAAGAGGGAAACTACATCCCAGGAAGAGACATAGAAAATACACCATATCTGAGGGGAACTTAGTGAGGGGGAGAATCATTGTGTGAATCTTACTCTCATCAGAAGAGGCTCAAAGAGTAAATAATTAACATATTTGTTTTTCAGAGAATTTTCTCTCACCTCATTAAAAGGGGGGAGAGGAAAAGGGAAAAGGAAAAGGGGAATAAGTGAAGGGACTTGGAGGGAGGGGGGAGGGATCCTAAAAAAAAAAAAAAAAAAAAGAGGGAGGGTTGCGCGTCACAAGGGGGGTCTGTAAATTAAATATCGGGGAGGGGGATCAGGGGGGTCAAGGGAAAAAAGCATAATCTGGGGATAATACGATGGCAGGAAATACAGAATTAGTAATTTTAACTGTAAATGTAAATGGGATGAACGATCCCATCAAACGGAGACGGATAGTAGATTGGATCAAAAAGCAGAACCCTACAATATGTTGCCTACAGGAAACACACTTAAAGCAGGGAGATACATACAGAGTAAAGGTAAAAGGTTGGAACAGAGCCTATTATGCTTCAGGTAAAGCCAAAAAAGCAGGGGTAGCTATCCTTATCTCAGATCAAGCAAAAGCAGAAGTAGATCTCGTTAAAAAAGATAAGGAAGGAAACTATATCCTGCTGAAAGGTAGCATAAATAATGAAGCCATATCAATACTAAACATATATGCACCAAGTGGTATAGCATCTAACTTTCTAAAGGAAAAGTTAAGAGAACTGCAAGAAGAAATAGACAGTAAAACTATAATAGTGGGAGATCTCAACCTTGCACTCTCAGATTTAGACAAATCAAACCACAAAACAAACAAGAAAGAAATTAAAAAAGTAAATAGAACATTAGAAAAACTAGGTATGATAGACCTTTGGAGAAAACTGAATGGCAATAGGAAGGAATATACTTTCTTCTCAGCAGTTCATGGATCCTATACAAAAATTGACCATATACTAGGACATAAAGATCTCAAAATTAAATGTAGGAAGGCAGAAATAATAAATGCCTTCTTCTCAGATCACAATGCAATAAAAGCTACATTCAGTAAAAAGTTAGGGGTAAATAGACCAAAAAGTAATTGGAAACTGAATAATCTCATCTTAAAGAATGACTGGGTGAAAGAGCAAATTATAGAAACAATTAACAATTTCACCCAAGATAATGATAATGATGAGACATCATATCAAAATCTTTGGGATGCAGCTAAAGCGGTAATAAGGGGAAATTTTATATCTTTAGAGGCTTATTTGAAGAAAATTGAGAAAGAGAAGATTAACGAATTGGGCTTACAACTTAAAAGGCTAGAAAAAGACCAAATTATAAACCCCCAACCAAAAATTAAACTCGAAATACAAAAATTAAAAGGAGAAATCAATAAAATTGAAAGTAAAAAAACTATTGAATTAATAAATAAAACCAAGAGTTGGTTTTATGAAAAAGCCAATAAAATAGATAAACCTTTGGTAAATTTGATCAAAAAAAAGAAAGAGGAAAATCAAATTGATAGTCTTACAAATGAAAAGGGGGATCTTTCCATCAATGAAGAGGAAATTAGAGAAATAATAAGGAGTTACTTTGCCCAACTTTATGCCAATAAATTTGATAACTTAAGTGAAATGGATGACTTCCTCCAAAAATATAGGCTCCCTAGATTAACAGAGGAGGAGATAAATTGCTTCAATAGTCCCATTTCAGAAAAAGAAATAGAACAAGCTATTAATCAACTCCCCAGGAAAAAATCCCCAGGGCCAGATGGATTCACATGTGAATTCTACCAAACATTTAAAGAACAATTAGCCCCAATGTTATATAAATTATTTGAAAAAATAGGGGATGAAGGAGTCCTACCAAATTCCTTTTATGACACAGACATGGTACTGATACCTAAACCTGGTAGATCGAAAACTGAGAAAGAAAATTATAGACCAATCTCCTTAATGAATATTGATGCTAAAATCTTAAATAAGATATTAGCAAAAAGACTTCAGAAAATCATCTCCAAGATAATACACTATGATCAAGTAGGATTTATTCCAGGAATGCAGGGCTGGTTTAATATTAGGAAAACTATTAATATAATTGACCATATTAATAATCAAATTAATAAGAACCATATGATCATCTCAATAGATGCAGAAAAAGCATTTGACAAAATCCAACATCCATTCCTACTAAAAACTCTTGAGAGTATAGGAATAAATGGATTATTCCTTAGAATAATCAGGAGTATATATTTAAGACCGTCAGTAAGCATAATATGCAATAGAAATAAACTGCAACCTTTCCCAGTAAGATCAGGAGTGAAACAAGGTTGCCCACTATCACCATTACTATTCAATATAGTACTAGAAACGCTAGCCTCGGCAATAAGAGCCGAGAAAGAGATTCAAGGAATTAGAGTAGGAAATGAGGAAATTAAACTATCACTTTTTGCAGATGACATGATGGTATACTTAGAGAACCCCAAAGACTCTGCTAAAAAGCTACTAGAAATAATTCAAAATTTCAGCAAAGTGGCAGGATACAAAATAAATCCACATAAATCCTCGGCATTTTTATATATCACTAACAAAATGCAACAGCAAGAGATACAAAGAGAAATTCCATTCCAAACAAATGTTGATAGTATAAAATATTTGGGAATCCATCTACCAAAGAAAAGTCAGGAATTATATGAGAAAAATTACAAACACTTGCCACAAAAATAAAATCAGATTTAAATAATTGGAAAGACATTCAGTGCTCTTGGATAGGCCGAGCGAATATAATAAAGATGACAATACTCCCCAAACTAATCTATTTATTTAGTGCTATACCAATCAGACTCCCAAGAAACTATTTTAATGACCTAGAAAAAATAACAACAAAATTCATATGGAAGAATAAAAGGTCAAGAATTGCAAGGGAACTAATGAAAAAAAACTCAGAGGAAGGTGGTCTAAGTGTACCTGATCTAAAGCTATATTATATAGCAGCAGTCACCAAAACCATTTGGTATTGGCTAAGAAATAGACCGGTAGATCAGTGGAACAGATTAGATACAAAGGACAAAAAAGGGTACATCTATAGCAATCTAATCTTTGACAAACCCAAAGATTCCAACATTAGGGATAAAAATTCATTATTCGGAAAAAACTGTTGGGAAAACTGGAAATTAGTATGGCAGAAATTAGATATGGATCCACACTTAACACCATATACCAAGATAAGATCAAAATGGGTCCATGATTTAGGCATAAAGAATGAGATCATAAATAGATTAGAGGAACAGAGGATAGTCTACCTCTCAGACTTGTGGAGGAGGAAGGAATTTATGACCAGAGGAGAACTAGAGATCATTATTGATCACAAAATAGAAGATTTTGATTACATCAAACTAAAAAGTTTCTGTACAAATAATACTAATGCAAACAAGATTAGAAGGGAAGTAACAAATTGGGAAAATATTTTTAAAAACAAAGGTTCTGACAAAGGTCTCATTTCCAAAATATATAGAGAACTGACCATAATTTATAAGAAACCAAACCATTCTCCAATTGATAAATGGTCAAAGGATATGAACAGACAATTCTCAGAGGAAGAAATTGAAACTATATCCACTCACATGAAAGAGTGTTCCAAATCACTACTGATCAGAGAAATGCAAATTAAGACCACTCTGAGATACCACTACACACCTGTCAGATTGGCTAAGATGACAGGAACAAATAATGACAAATGTTGGAGGGGATGTGGGGAAATTGGGACACTAATACATTGCTGGTGGAGTTGTGAAAGAATCCAGCCATTCTGGAGAGCAATCTGGAATTATGCCCAAAAAGTTATCAAACTGTGCATACCCTTTGGCCCAGCAGTGCTACTACTGGGATTATATCCCAAAGAAATACTAAAGAGCGGAAAGAGACATATATGTGCCAAAATGTTTGTGGCAGCTCTTTTTGTTGTAGCTAGAAACTGGAAGATGAATGGATGTCCATCAGTTGGAGAATGGTTGGGTAAATTGTGGTATATGAAAGTTATGGAATATTATTGCTCAGTAAGAAATGACCAGCAGGAGGAATACAGAGAGGGTTGGAGAGACTTAAATCAACTGATGCTGAGTGAAATGAGCAGAACCAGAAGATCACTATATACTTCAACAACGATACTGTATGAGGATGTATTCTGATGGAAGTGGAAATCTTCAACATAAAGAAGATCCAACTCACTTCCAGTTGATCAATGATGGACAGAGGTAGCTACACCCAGAGAAGAAACACTGGGAGGGGAATGTAAATTGTTAGCACTAATATCTGTCTGCCCAGGTTGCATGTACCTTCGGATTCTAATGTTTATTGTGCAACAAGAAAATGATATTCACACACATGTATTGTACTTAGACTATATTGTAACACATGTAAAATGTATGGTATTGCCTGTCGTCGGGGGGAGGGAATAAGGGAGGGGGGGTAATTTGGAAAAATGAATACAAGGGATAATATTATAAAATATATATATATATATATATATATATAATAAAAAAAATTAAAAAAAAAAAAAAGTGATGAACAAGCTGATTTTAGAAAGGCCTGAAAAGATTTACATGAATTGATGCTGAGTGAAACAAGCAGAACTATCAGTATGCAGAATTATGGAGACTGAATATAAATCAAAACATGCTATGTTCACTTCTTTTTCCTTTTTTTTTTTTCTCTCATGGCTTTTCCCTTTTTTTCTGATTTTTCTCTCCCAATAAGATTCATAAAGCAATATGTATTTAAAAAGCTAATATACATGTGTAACCAGAAAAAAAATACCAATAATACAGAATATATAGTAACATTCCAAATCTCCAAGGCCAAGGAGAAAATATTATAAGCAACCAGAGCTACAAGTAGAATAACACAAAATTTAGCAGCTCCTATATTACATAAGGTATTCTGGAAAATAAAAGTCCTAAGATTAAAACCAAGAATCATTTACCCAGAAAAACTGAGTATAATTATTCAGAGAGAAAAAAATGGATATTGAATGAAAAGGGGGACTTTTTAGTATTCCTGATGAATAGATCAGAGATGAAAAGAAAAAAAAATTGATTTTCATGTAAGACTCAAGAAAGACATAAAAAGGTAAATAGGGTCATCTTAAAGGACCAAATAAGGTTAAACTGTTTACATTCCTTCATAGCATGATGATATTTGTAACTCAGAAGCTTCTCAGTACTTGTGCTATTAGAAGAAGTATAGATAGACAGAAAGCCCAGATCTAATTAGAATATGATGGGTTGATATCTAATAAAATAAAATAAAATAAAATAAAATAAAATAAAATAAAATAAAATAAAATAAAGGAGGTGCTTGTTTTGGCAGCACATACATTAAAAAAAAATTCTTTAGAATTTGTTTTGTTATTTCTTGTGTTCTATAAATTCTTCCTGGGTAGCGAGCCATTTGAAGTTATTCTTTGGGGTAGAAGAAGCTCTTTTTCCTTAAGTGTCCTGAAGATGAAGGTCATTCTTCTCTGTTCCCATAGTAAATTTCTATAGTGGAGTTCTTTCTAATTTGGCAGTTCATTTTTTTAAAAAATAAGATGCATTAATGTAAGCACCTCTAGTCCTAGGGTGGGTTGAATGGTACCTAGTCTCACCTCTCTACCCTTTGACCAAGAACCCCAAACCAAGAGCTCCACCTTCCAGGAAATGCCCATATCCAGCAGCACCCTGCCTTACTGCCTCTGCCCTCACTGAGTGCTAGCTACTTCTTGCCCAGGGCCACATCTCTGCTGCACATCTGGGCCTGGTGTTCCTGATCAGCTGAGCTTCATTCAGTCTTTTGAGATTTAAACTCCATATGCAGTTCAGGAGGTGAAAGTCTGTGGTTTCTGCACTGCAGAGGTTCCAGACACACCTAGGGAGCCCTCTTAGTAGCTTTCCACTTGGTGTTTCAATGAAGATAGTCTGGAGGTATTTGCACTTCCCTGGGGTAATTTCCTAGTCCTGTGTCTTTCTTTGTACCTTTTTAGGCTGTATTGATCAAATTCCTGTTCTATACTAAGTTTTGTTTTTTCATCAGTCTATGTTCTCCCTGAGGTGCAAATTTCATCTATTTGTGGGGGAAATCTGGAGAGCTTGAAGTTTACCAACTTACTCTACCATCTTCCCAGAATTCTTCCAAAATGTATTCTTTTATATTGAAATATCTCTTATGGTCTGCTGTATATATGGTAATTTTTTCTTATGATTTTTTTGTCTAAGTTTAAAATAAAAAAAAAATTAAAACCCCCAAAAGATAAAAGATCTATATGTTCAAAAAATTTTGTAACAGCTCTTCTCTGATGGCAAAGAAATGTAAACTGAAGATATGCCCATCAATTGAGTAATGGCTGAACAAGTCTGATACATAATGGTGATGGAGTATTATTGTGCTTTAAGAAATCATGAGCAGCTTCTTCTATCCAAAGAATAACATGAAATGGCTCTCTACCCAGAGAGAATTTATAGAAGAACTCAAAAAATAATTTAAAAAATCAAATGACATTGAGAAAAAAATTTAAAAAACAAGATTATAAAAAAAAATGGTGTAATGCTGGAGAAACAGAGGCAGATGGGTATTAGTGAGCTTATTGATAATTTATTTAAAAGGGAGAGATTACTAGGACCAAATGGATCCATGATTTGGTCCCAGGGCTGAATGAGACTATGTTTCCAAGAATCCAGCATCCAGCTAGCATCCACCCAGCATCTAGCAACCAATGTGAGTTCTCCATGACATATTTATGCACAGTAGATAAACAAAGGCTGGGGGGTGGAGTCCAAACTCTGCAGAGCTAGAATCTCTGGGCAGGAACCATAAATCCAATTCTCACAGGTTGGGGGGGGCATAAATTCTAACAAACTGGGAGTTAAGAAAGTGTCTGACTAGAGACACAAAGTCTGGAGTCCCCTTTTCTGAGTTTACACATTAACAATTTATAATCTTAGGGGGCAGCTAGGTGGCACAGTGGATAGAGCACCAGCCTTGAATTCAGGAGGATCCAAGTTCAAATCTGGTCTCAGACATTTAACACTTCCTAGCTGTGTGACCATGGGCAAGTCACTTAATCCCAATTGCCTCAGCAAGAAAGAAAAAAAAGAAGAAGAAGAAGAAAAGGAGATAGAGTCTCAAAGATGAAAATAACTCTTTGAAAATTAGAATTGGGCAAGGAGAAGCAAGTGAAGCTAAGTCCAAGAAACAACAAAACAGATTCTAAAAAATAAAAAAAAAAATAAAATAGAATATGAAACATCTTATAAAAAATATTGACAGATCTGGAGAATGGATGGAAAGAAATTATAAGAATAATTTGACTGCCATAAAGTTGTAACCAAAAACAAAACCTTGACATAACAATGCAAGAAATAATCCAAGAAAATTGTCCTGGAGTGAGAGAACATGAGGGGAAAATAGAAATAAAAAGATAAAAAATGTGTAAAATACATAGGAATATTATTACTAATTTTGAAACCCCCAGAGAGAAATTTTTGCAAGAAACAAGAATAAAACAATTCAAATACTCTGAAACCACAATTAGAATTGTAGAAGACTTAGCAGCAGCCACAATGAAAGGCCACAGATCCTGGAATCAGATATACCAACAATCAAAAGGACTAGAACTACAGCCAAAAATATCATATCCAGCAAATTTATCTATAATATTGGACAAGAAAAAATAAACATTCCATGAACATGCAATTTATAGGACTTTCTATCAGCCAAGCCTAAACTCAATAAAAAATTTAATATATGAAGCAATATCAAAGATCAGTTTCAAGGAACTCAACATGCACAATTGTTCATGTTTTTGTTTTGTTTTGTTTTTTTAACGTGGGAAATGCATACCACATGTTTAAAATTGACATCAACAATTGGGCAACTCAGAACAAAGACTGGGACATAGTTAAAGTAAAACCAGTAATTATGTTATACAAATGAGGTGCAGAGGAAGAATAGAGGCATTAGAAGAGGGAGAAGAGGACCTGTTCTGAAAACCTACTCACATCAAGAATGAGTTAAATATACACTACATATATATCATTGATGCAAATTGTGTTCCCCTTGACTTTTGGGGAGAAGCAATGGGAGAGAATACTGAGAAACTCTCCTCTGGGAGACCCTCCCTCCCCCGCCCAAGGAATCAAGATAAGTGGTTTCATTCAGTTGGAAATCTTGGCCAGGAATAGTTGTACCCTCTATTTTTTTTTTTTTATTCATTTTCCCAAATTATCCCCTCCCTCCATTCCCTCCCCCCCCCCCATGACAGGCAATCCCATACATTTTACATGTGTTACAATATAACCTAGATACAATATATGTGTGTAAATACCATTTTCTTGTTGCACATTAATTATTAGCTTCCGAAGGTATAAGTAACCTGGGTAGATAGACAGTAGTGCTAACAATTTACATTCACTTCCCAGTGTTCCTTCTCTGGGTGTAGTTATTTCTGTCCATCATTGATCAACTGGAAGTGAGTTGGATC
This sequence comes from Sminthopsis crassicaudata, assembly GCF_048593235.1. NCBI lineage: Eukaryota > Metazoa > Chordata > Mammalia > Dasyuromorphia > Dasyuridae > Sminthopsis > Sminthopsis crassicaudata. The sequence continues at coordinate 632,152,176 of NC_133619.1, read as the reverse complement.
TTCTTTATGTTGAAGATTTCCACTTCCATCAGAATACATCCTCATACAGTATTGTTGTTGAAGTATACAGTGATCTTCTGGTTCTGCTCATTTCACTCAGCATCAGTTGATGTAAGTCTCTCCAAGCCTCTCTTTATTCATCCTGCTGGTCATTTCTTACAGAGCAATAATATTCCATAACCTTCATATACCACAATTTACCCAACCATTCTCCAATTGATGGACATCCATTCAACTTCCAGTTTCTAGCTACAACAAAAAGAGCTGCCACAAACATTTTGGCACATACAGGTCCCTTTCCGCTCTTTAGTATTTCTTTGGGATATAATCCCAATAACAGCAATGCTGGGTCAAAGGGTATGCACAGTTTGATAACATTTTGGGCATAGTTCCAAATTGCTCTCCAGAATGGTGGATTCTTTCACAACTCCACCAACAATGTATCAGTGTCCCAGTTTTCCCACATCCCCTCCAACATTCATCATTATTTGTTCCTGTCATCTTAGCCAATCTGACAGGTGTGTAGTGGTATCTCAGAGTTGTCTTAATTTGCATTTCTCTGATCAGTTGTACCCTCTATTGAGTTGAAAATTAATCCAGAACTTCTAGTAGCTTATTCAATTGGAGATCTCAGCCTGATGTCAGTTAAAAGTGCTCCCTAGCTCCCAGGCCAAGACTAACCCTTAAAAGAGATACCTTTGCTAAATTTCTAATTAAGAATTTTGCCTGCTGAGAAAGCCTCCTTAATGAACAATAAAACTTCCTTTTTGCCACAGAATCAGGTTTGCGAATTCTTTCATATTGGACCTGCCTCTCCAAGCAGAGGGGATCTCTCCTCCTTTTCCCACACCTCAACACCATAAAGACTATAGCACCTTCAAAAATCTATGAAGAAATAAGGGGGGAGGGATGAGTTTACTAGAAAGGAAAGGGTGTAGTAAGAAGACAAGAAAGCAATTCATGGGTGTGGGGAGGAGGTTAAGCAATAGCAAGACAAGTTTAGGAGCAGAATTAAAGCAATACGTCAGCAGGGATACAGAAGATATATGTGGTGTATGTGGGATGGTGAGATGAGGTGTGTGTGTGTGTGTGTGTGTGTGTGTGTGTGTGTGTGTGTGTGTGTGTGAGTGTGTGTGTGTAAACATAAGTATACATTGCTTGGGAATGGGGGGGGGGATGAAAAGGGGAAAAAAAGAATAAAGTAAAAAAAACAAAAGAACAATTCACAAGGAAGTACAAAAAAAGGTCACCCATGAATATAAACAAAAGAGAACATTGTTGTGTGCCCAGAAGAAAATAAAGGAGAATTCAAAATAAATAACAACAAATTTTAAATCAAGAAAAAATATATATATATATATACTTTCTTGATTTTATATATATATATTCACTTTCTTGTGTGTGTGTGTGTGTGTGTGTGTGTGTGTATGTGTGTGTACTTTCTTGATGGGCACATGACAATGTTCTCTTTTCTATTCTTTCTCTATTTTTCTTATTCTGTTTTTTTAGGGAAATTAAAAAAAAAGAAATGATGGAGCAGGATTACCCCTAGAAAAACTTGAAAATACTTATATGAACTTTGTGTGGAATGGGTTCTAGACCTCTTCCCAAAATGAACTAATCAGAGACATCTTCAGGTACACAGAGAAAGCATTTATTTAGTCCCTGCAGTGAGAGGCTCAGACACATACCTGGAAGTCATTCCAGCTCCCACCATGTGCTTGTGGAACCTGACCAGCTTCCAACTTGTTGGGGTTTAAAAAACAAAAGACCTGAGCCTTTTCAGTGGATAGACTAAAAAGACCTAATTATCCTTGACCAATGCTGTCTGCTTCTTGTGGGTCACATTGATGTTGTTCTAGCGGCAGTGATGAGAGTTGTGGGAATCCCCTTTTTGTTTGGAGGTGCAAGTCGAATGTGAAAGAATTCAAGAGCCCGAAATATTAGTGGCAAAAAAGCAAGTTTTATGGGCACTGAGAAGTCAGCTTTGCTAGGAAGACAGACTTCTGAGTGACAAGAAGTCCTAGCAGAGAAATCCTGGCAGAGAAATTAAAAGGGTTATCACTGAGAAGAGAATGTCTTCACAGTGGGCAAGTGTCCTGGTGGGCAGCTATGCCAAAGGGAGAGGTCCCTTGACAAAAGCATAATTCCTACTCTGGACTTCTGCAAAAAATAAGAAGTTTAGAATTATCCTTTCTAGAGGGACTTGGCTGAAACCAAGTCTTCCTTCTGGAGAGTGGAGAGAGAGGTTGGAGGGGAAAGCTGCTCACTCTTGGTTGGAAACAAGGAAGAGTCAAAGGAAAGAAGGGTTTCTTAGAAGTGTGTACACTTCAGCCCATCTTCTACATTGCTCTTCTAGTCAAGAAGTAAGTTAAGAAGTCTGAGGCTCAGGTTCCCAGTTGAAAAGAAAGTCAGTGCCCCCCAAGCCTAGAGACTTGGAGTTTCAAGCCATGAAATATCAGACCCAGATCTCCCAATGGAATGAAAATCACTTTGAAGGCTTCCTGAATAGGGATCCGGCTGCCCCCCAAAAAATCAAGGGGGGTTGATTTTCCTTAGAAAGGCCCAGTCCAGAAAATATGCCTTCTCCTAGCCTTTCTGGAGTCTGGAAGACCCTGAATCAAAGGGGACACAGTTTCAGAGTGATTATTTCACAAATTAAAGGGGACACAGTTTTACCCCAGTGATCATCTGACTTGATTCTGGGAATAGAGATCATGTGACTTAGTGTCAAACTGAACAATCTTCACCCAATCAGTCCAATTCAAATTGATACAAAGTGAAAACATTGTACACAGTAACAATGATAATGTAACATGATTAACTGAGAATGACTTGGCTATTTTTAACAGTACAATACAATGATATAAGACTGTGAAGGACTTATGATAAAAAATGTTCTCTCTCCCCAGAGAAAGATGCAATCTGAATTCACACTGAAGCCCACTTTTTAAAAAAACTTTAACTTTCTGCTTTGGTTTTTGGTCTGTTTTCTTTTACATCATGACTAATGATGTAAACACACACACACACACACACACACATTTTTATGCCTAAATCAAATTGTTTGCCTTCTTATGGCACCTCCATCATTCCTCTAAACTCTGAGAACATCCCCTCCTTCCCCTCAGAGTTCCTTTAAGCTCTGAGATTCTGTGATTCTGGAATTTGAATGGACTCATGAAGACAGAAGAGAGCTTGGAAGAGGCAGCCATGTACCAGAGTAAGAGAATGATTTGTCTCAGAGGAAGAAATTTTCTCACTTACCAGGATGGCAAGGACGACAGCAATTCCCATTCACTTTATAAAGTCCTCCATACACTCCAGTGCATGAGCCATAAACATGTTGAGTACCTTGGGCAAAGAAAAGGAAGGCAATGAAGGCAAGGAAGAGAGAACAATCTAGGATGTCAGGGAAAGTGGGCTGTGATCTTGATTTTGTCATTCTCTGGCTGACTGGAGACAACTTGAAAATCCTCAGGATTTCTTCCTGTTCCAGTCCTGGGATCCTAAGATTTAATCTTTAAGATCTCTCTCTCTCTCTCTCTCTCTCTCTCTCTCTCTCTCTCTCTCTCTCTCTCTCTCTCTAATTAGTTTGTAACTCCCAAAAGCAGGAGTCTTATAAAGGCTAGAAGGGGAGAGAAGAAAGAAAAGCCTCCTTCCACTGTTTCCAGTCACCCTACCTACAGACCAGATCCCTGAACTCAATATCATGCACCCTCCCCTTTTGTTAAATTTCTCAGGCACTTTATATCACGTGGTATAGTCTCTCCCAGATCCTGCTGAGGTTACAGATAGTCGGAACTTTCCCCTTCTGACGGACAAGTTTGGAATTGGGGGTATTTCCATTCCTAGATACCTGAGTTTTCCATTCTGTGTCCCCTCCCCCTCCCACCTTTGTATGAATCCCTGAGCTGCCAAAACCTGATCTCCTCTGTGTCTCTGATGACAAGTGTGGAGTCATTCAGCTTGGGAAACAACTTAGGCTGTCTTTCTTAGACGGAACTTGGGGAAAAATTGATCACACACATGAGCACACAGAGCAGTGTCCCATCATGCAGCTCCCAAGACTTTTGCATTAGATTCTTTCTAACTTTGAGCCTGGTTCTCTACTTGCTTCTTTGGAGAACATAGATGCATATTTATGTGTGTGTATGTAGGTGTGTGTATGTATATATTTATGTGTGCGTATATATATGTGTGTATATATATGTGTATATATATATATATATGTATATTTCAAGCAATAAATTAAAAGTAATAGCTAATTTACCAAGCAAACCTAGCCAGCTTCAATAAAATGAATAAGTCCCTATATAAAATAACTGCATTACAAGTACCAATATCTACCACAATTAAAACACCTTGCCATAGCATAAATATAACATAAAACAGAATCAAATGAACATAACGGAAAATAAATAATTTTCAACATGTAGTTATTTACATGCACATCAATAGAAATGCAATTATAACCAAAATTTTTCACAGAAGAATGCCTCCCATTGTCACCTAGACAAATACAACTATGTAACATTTATAACTAACTGTGTCTTCAGATTACTGATTGCATCACACTTTCATGTAGTGACTGATCTAACAGGCATCCTTCTCTTGTCACTGACTGACCTCTCTGCTTTACAATGGTGCTAGAAGTTGGAATTGGCTGACTCCTGAATGATGCTAAATTTGATTCTACACTTGAGTTGGCCACCATTCCAGGTTGGCTGTCAGTACATTCAAGCCCTGTGGGTTGAAGCTATAACCTCTGTGTTCCAGGAGCAGGTTTGGGCATGAGCAGAGTTGGCTCTTGGTTTAATTCTCCTGCCGTATAATAATTCATATGGTTTTCTTTACATTTTCAGTGGCTACATCTAATCAGAAAGTCTGTACACCTGATGGTCTCTTTTTCTCACTTTTCTCACCATGGACACTCCCGTCTCAGCTCTCTCCACCTGCTCTAATTTTCCTATGAGCAATAGGTCTTTGTGATAAATAGTCCCTATAGAGTCCTGTTCCCCACCACCCCAGTTCTGTGGGGCTAGTTTATAAAATGACGAATTGTCTAGTCTCTCACTAACCTTATATTAAATAGTTTTGCTAACATCTCAGTCTCTGGTGAAAGCAGTCTTTGTCTCCTTTAGAGGAATCTGACAGTGCTTGGTACACAGAAGGTGTTTAATAAAAGTTGAGTGAGTGACAGTATTCACTAGCCAAGTACAAGACTGAAAGTTACTGGCTGCCTAGAAGACAATCAAAGGTGTCTTGTGACATGGTGTCCTAGTCCACACAAGTCCTTTGTTCAAAGTTCAGGAACCAACCCATCTCCATATCTTTCTATTTTTCTTGGGCACTACCTCTAAGAGTCATGGGAAAGGGCTGCTGGATTCTGCAATGGTATTATTCCTGTCCTTTCTTGGAGACAGACTCTGAGAAATTTCTTTTAAGACAAAACATGACAGCCTTTGCCATATGTGGGGCTTTGCATCATGTGGGGCCCTCTACAAGTGGGGGCTTTGTCCTCTAGAATAGAATTTCTCATCACTTTTTCAAGGAATTGTGGGGTATTGGGAGCTAGTTCTCCAGAGCTGGGACAAGTTAGTTTATCTATCTTATTCTTCTTTAATGTGGTATTTTCTCAGCATATTGGGTTGAGAGTGGAGCTATTTGACCATACTTTTCACCCCAAATTGCAGGGTATTAGTGAAGGGTCCATAAAAGCTCCACCCTCCATTTCTGTGAGGCTTCACTGTATGAGTTCCATGGGTCAAAAGTCTCCTCTGTGAGACATTTCTTCTTTCTAGACCTATCAATCAATGGGCATTCTACATTAAGTGCCCACAGGGGGCAGCAGGTAGTGAGCTGGTGCTGGGGCACAGAAAGAATGAAATGGTCCCTGCTCTACAGGAGTTATTTGATACCTTAATTTTTTTTTTCTTGTCTTGTTATATTTTCCTATTTTATCACATAAAATTCTTTAAAATCCTCATTTGAGGTTTTCTTGAAAAGTTACAAGAGTGGTTTGCCCATTCTTTCTCTGGCTCCTTTCACACATAAGGAAAGTGAGGCAAAGCAAGTCACACAGCTAGGAAGTGCCTGAAGTCAGATTAGAAGTCAGATCTTCCTGACTCCAGATCCCCAGCACTCTTTCTATTACACCAGTTTGTTACCCATATCCCCTCCAACATTTGTCATTATCTTTTGCTGTCAATTTAGCCAATCTGAGAGGTGTGTAGTGGTATCTGGAGTGTCTTAATTTACATTTCTCTGATCAATAATGATTTGGAGCACCTTTTCATAGGACTACAAATAGTTTTAATTTCTTCATCTGAAAATTGTTCATATCCTTTGAACATTTATCAATTGGAGAATCTGCCCCATAATTTGAACATGTGGGCAGAGATGTACATTATATCCAGGAGATAGATTGGTAAGGTAGCTCTTAGTTTAGCCCAGGATCTTGCACCCCAGCCTTTCCTGGCATCCCCAGGAGCAGTGTGAATAAGACTGGCACTAATGAGTCAACTCCCACATCTTTCCAGATATCCTCGGTGTTACAGTTAGGTCTCTCTAGTCAAGTGATCTTATGCATAATTTTCTATTTAGAGGGAGTATCCCCAATTAGGATGTAAACTCCATGAGGTCAAGAATTGCTTTTTCATTTTCTCTTTATATTTTAGGCCCTAGCTCAATATTAAGTAGACAATTAATAAATGCTTATTGGATTTAATTAGAGTAATAAATAAATGAGTAGAGTAATAAGTGAATTTTAAAATATCCCAGAGAAAAGAGTAAGTGAATGAAGGTGGGAAAAGGAATGATGAGGATCACCATGAGTGACAGTCCCTGTCTTCTCTCTCTTTTTTTTTTTTATTATAACTTGTTATTTACAAGATATATAAAATATATGCATGGGTAATTTTATAACACTGACATTTGCCAAACGTTTTCTTCCAATTTTTCCCCTCTTTTCCCCCACCCCCTCCCTCAGATAACAGATTGACCAAGACATTTTATATATGTTAAAGTATAAATTAAATATAAGTATACATGTCCAAAAGTTGTTTTGCTGTGCAAAAAGAATTGGACTTTGAAATAGTGTACAATTAGCCTGTGAAGGAAATCCAAAATGCAGGTGGACACAAATAGAGGGATTGGAAATTCTATGTGGTAGTTCATAGTTATTGCCCAGAGTTCTTTTGCTGGGTGTAGCTGGTTCAGTTCACTACTGCTCTATTGGAACTGATTTGGTTCATCTCATTGTTGAAAATGGCCACATCCATCAGAATTGATCATCATATAATATTGTTGTTGAAGTATACAACGATCTCCTGGTCCTGCTCATTTCACTCAGCATCAGTTATAATCATAAGTCTCTCCAGCCTTTCTGAAATCATCCTGTCGGTCATTTCTTACAGAACAATAATATTCCATAATATTCTTATACCACAATTTTTTCAGCCATTCTCCAATTGATAGGCATCCACTTAGTTTCCAGTTTCTAGCCACTACAAAGAGGGCTGTCACAAACATTCTTGTGCATATAGGTCCCTTTGCCTTCTTTAAGATCTCTTTGGGTAGTAATACTGCTGGGTCAAAGGGTATGCACAGTTTGATAACTTTTTGAGCATAGTTCCAAATTGCTCTCTAGAATGGCTGGATGTATTCACAGTTCCACCAACAATGTATCAGTGTCCCTGTTTTCCCACATCCCCTCCAACATTCTGCATTATCTTTCCCTGTCATTCTAGCCACTCTGACAAGTATGTAGTGGTATCTCAGAGTTGTCTTAATTTGCATTTCTCTGATTAATAATTATTTGGAGCACCTTTTCATATGGCTAGAAATAATTTTAATTTCTTCATCTGAGAATTGTCTGTTCATATCCTTTAACCATTTATCAATTGGAGAATGGCTTGATTTCTTATAAACTAGAGTCAATTCTCTATATATTTTTATCTGAAGCTTTGACTGTAAAAATGTTTTCCCAGTTTATTGTTTCCCTTCTAATCTTATCTGCATTAGTTTTGTGTAATGTCCTGTTGTCTCCAGAAACTGCCCATTGCTCTCTAGGAGGAGATCTGCTGTCTCAATCTCTCAGCCAGATTCTTCTTCCTGTAGAGCAGCCAACTCTGACCTAGAGTGACTTTCCTCTCCCTTGCTCAATGTTGCTTCTTTTATCCTCCAAGAGAATGGGCATGGAATAACTCAGGGGCTTCTGGGAAAAAATACTTCAACCAATGAACTTGTTCCTCTTATGCATGCAAGCTCCTCCCCAGAAATTCAAAGGGCTAAAACTCCCCCCAAAGACGGGAACTAGAGAATTGTTAAGTACCGACTTAGCACTTAGTAAGAACCTAACAGTTTTGTTTGTACAAAAACTTTTCAATTTGATGTAATCAAAGTTTTCTACTTTGTGATCAATAATGATCTCTAGTTCTTCTTTGGACATAAGTTCATTCCTCTTCCACAGGTCTGAGAGGTAAACTATCCTATGTTCCTCTAATTTATTTATAATCTCATTCTTTATGCCTAGGTCATGAACCCATTTTGACCTGACCTTAGTGTACAGTGTTAAATGTGGGTCAATGCCTAGTTTCTGCCATATTAATTTCCAATTTTCCCAGCAAATTTTGTCAAACATTCAGTTCTTATCCCATAAGCTGGGGTCCTTGGGTTTGTCAAATACTAGATTATTAAAGTTATTGATTATTTTGTCCTTTGGACCTAACTTATTCCACTGATCAATTAGTCTATTTCTTAGCCAATACCATATGGTTTTGGTAATGGCTACTTTATAATATAATTTTAGATCTTGGTCAGCTAGGCCACCTTCATTTTATTTTTTTTTTCATTAATTCCCTTGAAATTTTTAACCTTTTTGTTTTTCCATATGAACCTGTCATCTCTAATTATAAGCAAAGTCTTAGTTCTGAAAATGTTATAGATGAGATAATGGGAAAGGTGCCTCTCAAAAAACACAGTTATCACTATGACCTGGTGTCCATCCTTAAGGAATCTATGTTCATCAGGAGAAATGCAACTTGATTCTAGATTAAGTCCATTGATAATAATACAAGGTCATTTCAAAAGGAAGAGAAGACTAGTAACTGGAAGGATCAGAGAAGGACACTGCAGCCATAAAGGGAGGGCTTTGTATACCCTTAAGACCCAGCAAGGAGTCAGAGGATGGAATACCATGAACGGGGAACAGAAAGTTGGCTGGTTGGCTGAAATGGAGAAGTAATGGTAGGCAGTAATGCCTTTGAAGTGCTAGATAATGAGTTTTCAATATCATTTTAGAGGCAATAGGAGCCCCCATTTTTTTTTTGAGTAGAGGTGTCATGTAATCAGAGCAGTTTTTTAGGAATGTCAGTCTGTCATTTGAATAGGTAAGGGAACTGAGGCAGAAAGGATCAAATGATTTGCTCAGGTTCACCTTTCTTGTTGGTTTTTTTCTTTTTGGTGACCCCTAATAACCAGCACAGTACTGTTCATATAGTAAGGCACTTCATAATATTTGAATTGATGGAACAACTGAATCAATCCAAAAACAAAGCAAACAAACAGTAAATTGTGCTTGGTAAGAGATCTGAAGGAGCTGCTGGCCAGGAAAACCCCAAGAAAGACCAATTGGAAAACCCTGGCCTGAGAGTCAAGAGACCAAGAGTCATAAGGATGTATGTGTGTGTGTGTGTGTGTGTGTGTGTGTTTGTGTTTTAAACAAGGCTTTTGATTTTCTTTTTTATTGTAAAGGGGGCAAGATGGAAGGGAGAGGAAATGTTTTTTGTTAATTGGAAAAAATATTTTTAATAAGTAAAAATTGGATGGAGCAGCTGAGGTGAATGAGGGCAGGCAAGAACTGGTATTAATTTAAGGGTAGGATGACATTGGGACTAATCCTTCAGGTCTTTCTATTTCTGGCAATTCTACATCCCGATCTTATCCCACCCTTGCACCTGTTCTACTGTCCCACCTTAACACTGTCATACATGGAGGTTAAAAAGAGAAGGCGTTAGATGAAAAAAGAGAAGGCAAGAGAAGAGAAATTTAGATTCAGAATTGGATGGATGGATGTTGAGCCTCAAAGAATAGCCATTCATGGTTCCTGGTCAGCTTGAGAGGAGTTGGATCATGGGTTTTCAGCTTCTTCTATTCTGGGTACCCTGACCAGGGTTCTTCCCTGCTTTCTTTTCTCTATCATGAGCTAGGCTGCCCCAAACTAATTAAATAACAAGAATAGAAATTAATCCTCCCTATACAGGCATCTAACGCCGACTGGGTCTTGTCCATTAAGAAGAGAAATGCAGGTTTCTAGCTAAGTTGCTTAGCTAGAATTGGTAAAGCTGATACAAGAGAAGGCCTTTGATTGAGAAGGGAACATTACAAAATAATATTAATAGTCAAATGTTTTTGCATAAACATTATTATTATTGCAACCAAGAATATACTACCCAGCTAAGTTTACCATTTTCTTCCATGGAAGAAGATGGTCATTTAATGAAACAGAGGAAATCCATTTGTTTCTAGGAAAAAACCAGACTTAAACAAAAAAATTGATCTATATCCACAAGACTGAAGAGAAGCAGAAAAAGGTAAAAAGAACTCTTGAGAACTATATCTTTGTTCTGGATATACAGAAAATCCACATGGAAAATTTGATTTTACTGATATAACATAAAAAAGGGAAATAGTAAAGGGAAGGAGATAGCATCAGAAAAAGGGAAAGGAGAGATAAAAAGAGGGAAACTACATTCCAGGAAGAGGCATAGAAAATTTGCCACATCTGAGGGAATTTAGAGAGGGGGAGAAACATTGTGTGAATCTTATTCTCATCAGAGTAGGCTCAAAGAGTAAATAATTGACATATTTGTTTTTCAGAGAATTCTCTCTCACCTCATTATAAGGGAGAGAGGAAAAGGGAAAAGGAAAAGAGGAATAAGGGAAGGGTACAAGAAAGGGGAAGGGACTTAAAACATGGGGGAGGGATACTAAAAAGGGAGGGCTGCGTGTCACAAGTGGGGACCATAAATTCAATACTGGGGAAGGGGTTCAGGGAGGACAAGGGGGAAAAAAAGCATAATCTGGGGATAATATGATGGCAGGAAATACAGAATTAGTAATTTTAACTGTAAATGGGAATGGGATGAACTCTCCCAACAAACGGATGTGGATAGCAGAGTGGATCAAAAGTTAGAACCCTGCAATATGTTGTTTACAGGAAATACATTTAAAGCAGGGAGATACATACAGAGTAAAGGTAAAAGGTTGGAGCAGAATCTATTATGCTTCAGGTGAAGCCAAAAAAGCAGGGATAGCCATCCTTATCTCAGATCAAGCAAAAGCAGAAATTGATCTAATTAAAAAAGATAAGGAAGGAAACTATGTCCTGCTAAAAGGTAGCATAGACAATGAAGCCATATCAATACTAAACATATATGCACCAAGTGTATAGCATCTAACTTCCTAAAGGAGAAGTTAAGAGAGTTGAAAGAAGAAATAGACAGCAAAACTGTAATAGTGGGAGATCTCAACCTTAACTCTCAGAACCACAAAACAAATAAGAAAGAAATTAAAGAGGTAAATAGAACATTAGAAAAACTAACATATGGAGCAGGACTCCAACAGTGCTCTACTCAGGCCCAGGTGGGGAATTTTTTTAAAAATAGATTGTCCAAGATTAGGGGCAACTAAGGAACTAAATGACATAATCATAGTTTAAGTCCAGTCCTTTGTAATATTCACTCTCATTAATTGTTAACCAAAGTTGATTGCCAACCTGGGGAGCACTGATTGTAAAAAAACTATAAATTGTCTTTAAGCTAAGAGAATGATGGCCAAATGACCATCTTTTTCTTAAAATTCTAGTATTTTTAATATAATATATTTATATTATATATTTAATATAATAAATTACTCAAATTATGTCTCTTAAGCTTCTTTACTCATCACACAAGAGTGCTTTTGGTAACAGCTCTGGGATTTCTGTGGGTTATGACTTTTATGGAAAATAAGTCTAGACCTAAATCACCTATTTATCCCAAATTAAAAAAAAAAAAAAAGAAGAGAGAGAGAGAAAGAAACATTGGACATGTCAGCCTTGGAATAAGGAAGACTAGGGTTCTGCTTGTGTGACCCTAAATAAGTAACATATACTGTCAGTGCCTTCAGCAACTCTTAAGTTAGAGAGAGTTCCTTCTAGGTCAAAAGTCACTACTTAGATCACTTAAAGTTTGGATATATGGGTTCCATTGATTTGTTTGGGACTTCCCATTGTCAGTGACACAAATCAGATAGGTATGAAATACACAGGCCCTCGGCCTAGGTCCTAGATGGACCAATGGAACAGAGACAAAGGAACCCAGCCCTTGAATCTGAGCTCTGAGAAGTTAGGGAGGGCATGATCATCTATGTTCTAAAACAAAAGAAAGCTGAAGAAGTAATGGGCCAGAACTCTGGAGTAATATACCTGAGGCAAGGATTCTTACAACAAGGTGTTAACTCAGTTGAATTGATAAGACAATGGTTATCTAGTTAACATTCTAGTACAGAATGATTGATTTAATTTTACAACAAATAATGGTTTCCCTTGTGATATAATGATTGGCTTATACTCAGTATGATGAATGGATTTCATTGTAATAGAATATTCAAAAGGTCACAGTCAGACCAGGAGACAGACTGAACTATAGACAAAGAAGACAGAGGACTGGAGGCTGGGAAAATAGACTGGAAGATAAAGACCCTTGTGGTGGCTGTCCTGTATCCTTCACTTCTCCACTAACTCCAAGTTAGTTAGATCTGAAGGTACCTTAGAAAGCTGATTCAGATTGTAAAGGAGATAATAAACACTTTGGACTTTATTCCTGACTATTCTTGTGGTGATTATTCTGCTGAAGGGAGAGCCACTCCTAGGATAATCAAAGAATGTCTTTGTCTTCAGTTTAAATACCTTATTACAATTAGATCCATTGTAGAACTATGATGTAATAGTAATAAGATGTAATGTAATAATAAGTAATGTAATAGATGTAATATTACATCACCATGCTAATTAATAAGTGTATGTAAATGAGATAACTCAATGGAATTGATGAGAAAATGGTTAACATCTGTTTCAAGTATACTTCTTTCCAGTCTACTTCTCCAAAGTTCTGCCCTCTACATAGTTATTTGGGAATGTAAAGAGGAGGAATGGGCTGGGCAGAGGTGCGGGGGCCAGATCTGATATGTAACCATAAAAAAGGGTGGGAAAATCAGGTGCTGCCATAGCTTGACTCAGGATGTGTGGAGGAATTCAGAGGAACCAACTACAGAGCCTCACCCAGGTTTCTTCCAAATGTTTTTGTTTTTGTTTCAGGCCCAAGTGACTCAGATTGAAAGTAAATAGCAATCACCTCTGCTTTAACCAGAAACCCTGAGGATCTTCCCCTAGCAGGTTTTGTTTGTTTGTTTATTAGATTATTTATTTATTATTTTGACTAGGTGAAAGAGGTTCTTTACCTCTATTGCTACTTAGCCTTATTCACAGAATGGGTGTTGCCTCAGTCAAACTAAGACCTATATAACTTAAAAAGGTCCAGGTCTCTCTGCATCCAGGGTCACTCATAGTCATAGTGATCTATATCTTACCACTGAACCCACATGGCTCTGGAGGGGAAAGTGAGAAAGGTGTTCTTGTATAACCTCCCTTCCCTGCAGTCTCATTCACTTGCATGTTATTACATCAACTCTGTGATGCCATGGTACTGTTGAGGTTCAAAGGAGACCCCAAGAAGTAGAGGTCACAAATCAGTGTTGTGAGGTGTCTCAAAAGAATTTGCAGGTTTGAATCCATCTGCAAGTCAAGGGGCAAAGTTTGTTGTAATTGTAATACCAATTGAAGCAGGCTAAGTTCCAAAAAGATTTAGCAAAGAATCAGGAGAAAGAAGATAAATTTATAGGACAAAGCTATAGAGAACAGAGCTTCATGTTGCTTATTTACTAATTTTATGGTTTACAGGAAGGTTTAAGGGTTGGGTTGGTCTATTCATTATTGCTCAGGAACTTCGTTATCACTGACCAACAGATTATTTATCTGACAGCAATGTTGTGGGACTATAGTACTCCTAAAGCCAGGGGAACGCAGGATTATTATATCTTTCTTAAAAGCTAGGGGAAGAATATAGCATTCCTAAGAACAGGGGACCTCAGGTTAATTGCAATACTTCCCTAAAAGCTGCACCCCATCAGTACTATTGATCAATAAATGTTCAGAATGTGATAAATTAAGGAAGGTTAAGTTTCCACAGAACAATTAAGTTTCAATCTCTCAGAAGCCTTGAGAAAAAAAGGAATTGGGGAACTAGGAAGCCATAGGAGGAGTCGGTCAATCAAAAAGAGTCTTGTGGTTTTGAGAAAACTACATATTTAAGATAATAGCCCATCCAGCCCAAATTAGTTGGAGTCAGTGACCTGACTAGATCAAATTGATGGGGATTGAGGTCCCTTTAAGAAATCCCCACCATGGCTGACCTTTGATTTACAAAATCCTGGTGAGTGGGTTTTCCCCATCCCCCACAGGATCTGAGCTAACTTGAGTTTTCCCAACCCCACAGTTTAAACTCATTGAATTCTATTCAACGATGACCCTGGCTGAAAGCCCACCAGGAGCTTGGGACTTTACTCACAAGCCCCTTTAGGTATAAAAGAGCCAAACTGTAGCTCTCTCTTTACAGGAGCCCTTTCCCCCAAACGCATGTTATCCTTCTGGCCATGTAAGGGTTCCTGCCTGCCCAGAGGCCACCTCTGGCCCTGGCGTCTTTCTACCTTTAACTTTACTTCCAAATCCCTACAATAAATCTTTTTATCAATCTAGGATTTCAGGCCTGTAAATTATTTTTACAGGGTACTCTGCACTGTCATGCGATTATCTTTGTGATGACCCAAAAGGGGTTCCCCCTTCCCTAACTCTCATCAAAATCAGTACTGTGTTTATTTACTTAATAAGCTAAATGAATATTAAACAACGCACTCCATGGGAGCAGTTTTTACCCATTTTGCCTGTTAACTGTGGGCATTCCCTAATGCTCTGTCTTATGTCCTCTTCTCTTCTCCTTGGTGATCTCATGAGCTCCCATGAATTCAACCATCATCTCTGTGAAACTGATTCTGATTTATTTGTTTAGTCCTAACCTCATTCCTGACTTCATGTTACTTCTGCAAAGGCTTACTGAACATTTCAACCTGGATGTCTGTCTGTCTCTGATCATGGATGGAGGCAGAAAGCACTGGGCCAGGGTCAGACAGACCAGTTGTAAGTCCTGTTCTATAGAAATTCTTATGTCAACATGTCCAAAATTGAACTCGCCATGTTTTTTCTCTTCCTCTGGAGGGTAACACCATTTCCCCACTCACCCAGACACCTCACTCTCATCCTACTCTCATCTCATCAGCAAGTGCCTTGATTCTACTTCTGCAACATTTGTGCTGGAACTCTATCATCCCAGAAATCAGCTGGAGTCAGGATCACTAAACGTCTTTGATGGGGGCTGTAGCCCCTTGATATTCCTTGTTTGATCTCCAACTTCCTTTGGGACTTGGATCTTCCTTTGGGACCAGATACAAGATCTGGTCAAATTAGTTTGGGCTATCTGAGATGGCCAGGGTTTTACAACCCCCATTCTAATCTGCTCAAACAGACCAAATGGCATCAAGAAATTCCTTTTGGGAAGACACTTCTGTCTGTCCTCAAAAGATAACAAGAGAATCCTTATCTTATCCACATCACTCTCCTGAACTTCCTTAGATCAATGCATTTGAATCGTTATGTTTTGTATAAAATAGGGGACCCAAAAATCTATTCTTTGCAAAAACTGGCCTTGTACCTTACAGCCATTTTGCCCACTGACTCTCTGGTGTTTCTACTCTAATCAATAAAGACTTTGTTTCTACACAGCCTTGAGTAGCGAAATTCATTCGCTAAGGGACCCGCCTGTTGGGACTTTGGGAAGGAGAAAGAGAGTATTAGACCTCCTGAAAAGGAACTGACCCATCTCGGTTTACTACCCTTATAATACTCCTCATCAGTCTTTATTCTTGATCTTTTACAGTCAAGATCAGGGGGTTAGGCCTAGCTACCTCACATACACCTTGCTACCTCACACACACCTTCCTCCCTCAAAGGCCAGGAGAGACTGAGTCCGCTTCTGTGTCTCACTTCCTCTTCTTCCTCCACACGTCACTCCCCACCTCTTTGAGCTGGGGAGGGTCAACCTTCAAACAAGTTAATAGGGAACTGTCCCATTGGCAATTAGTCTCACGTGCTTCATTATCCAAGTGCATTGCTCAGTTCTAGCCCTTTACACATTTGTCCATTCATCCCCCTTCTTTCCTTGGACACTGACACCATCTTGGTGAGACCCTTATTACCTCACAACTGGATTAGCACAATAGATTCTGGTGGATCTGTCTGCGTCAAGTCTCTCCCCAGTTCATCTCTACTCAATAAATCCCAGGAACTCCCCATTTCCTACTGGATCAACTATAAAATCCTCACCTGACCTTTCAAGCCCTTCATTTCCTGGGCACTTCCCACCTTTTGTCTCCTCTGACATCATCTCTGGACACCATGTCTCTTCTAAGGCTGCCCCCAAGCCTGGAATTCGCTCCCTCCTTATCCCCTCCTCCTAACTTCTGACTTCTTTCAAATCTCAGCTTAAGACCAGTCCCTGCCCTCCTGTCCAACTTTTCATGACCCTGTTTGGAGTTTTCTTGCCAAAGCCACTGGAGGGGTTTGCCATTTTTTCCTGTAAGTCATTTTATAGATGAGAAAAGTGAGGCAAGCAGCATGCACCCAGAGTTGCACAGCTGGGAAGTACATAAAGTCAGATTTAATTCAAGAAGATAAGTGTTCCTGACTCAAGGCCTAACATTCTATCTACTGCCCCACCCAGCTACTTGTACTACTTGTAGATTACCTAAGGTTATACTTCCCCAGTTAAAGAATCCAATTATGCCTCAGTAACTCATTAAATTCTTTTTAGGATTAGCCCATCAGCTTCTCTAGGAATTTGCCCCATCTTAATCTTCCCTCCAGCTAATTCTGAGTTCTGTTAGGGAACTTAGCTTTTATCTTTTCCCTTATTAATTGCTAAAAACCATTTTTCTTTGTTAAAAACTCCGTATATATTTAGCATGCTGTCAGCTAAAATCTTTGCTTCTTGATTTGGAGAAAAATACAGAAGAGAAACCTAAAGGTAGAGTTTAAGAGATTTGCCAAAGTGCCCAGAGTTCTTCTGTGATACTGGGCCAGACTGCCTCTACATAAGACAGCTCAGAGTACTCTGAAGTTTGGCCAGAGGTATGAAACCCAATTGTCAGTCACTTCTTTTGCAGCTGGATCACTGGAGCAGCTGGTGTCAATGCCTTTTACTCTTCAAATCCAAACCAGATTGATAAGTGATAAGCTTCCTCCCTTGTCCACTGCTGAAATCTGCATCTCCCCTTTTCATCCCTTTTCATTTGATGGTCAAGGATTCTCTTCCTTCCCTGAGAGGGAGGAGGGCCATAAACTCCTAGATGGAGAACCAGAAAGGACATCAAACAGCATTTGATCCAATCTTTATTTTATAGATGAGGAGAAGAACCATGAACTGGAAGAGAAATCTCTCTAATCTAGTCCCCTTTCCTCCCATTTTATAGCCTACACAGAACCCAGCATTTAAAAGTTAAAACAGACTCCAGAAACAATCCAGGCACCCTCCACTCAAATACAACACCAACTCTAACATTTCCAACAAGTGTTTGTCCAGTCTCTGAGTGAAGATCACCAAGAAGGGGTCAGTCATTCCTCCCAAGGTAGACCAGCAGCTCTGAGGGTTAGGACATGAAACCTAAGAAAAACTTGAAGGGGAAATTGAGGCACAGAAAAGGAAACTAATCTGCCTAAGATCATATGGGGAGACAGGGGCAGGCAGGATTTGAACTCCATAATTTTTCACTCCAAACCCAGCATTCTTTCAACTGCCTTTCTATGTAGCTTTAACACCAACAGGGGCAACCTCAAATGAAGGGGAGAAACTGATTTTTAAAATGAGGAAAAGATATGAATATGAAAGTAGAAATTAGGGGCTCCCCCCAAAATGGCAAAAAATTATGGAAAGTCTGCTAGGTTTGGAAGGGGAAAGGAAAACCTGCTCAAAGGAAGTGGCCTTGATACTCTCCTACATGAACACCAAGCCCCCATTAGAGGGATTCTGCAGTCCCCCATGGGAGAGTTACTGACCAAATTCTCAGCCCTGCAACCTTGGGGAGAAATAATATCAGTTCACTTTAACCCCACTTCCCTAATGCCAAGACATTGAGCTGGGAGTCAAGAACACTTGGGTTCATGTCTTCAGACATTTTTCTATAGGCCTCAGTTTCTGTATCTAGGAAATAGAGATAATTATTTGTCCTTGTATCTATCTTATTTATATGTAGTTATTCTCATGGTGAGATTTGACTGTGTGCTTCTTGATAGTAGAGGCTGCTTTTCAATTTTGTAGGTCACACAGAGCTGGGATGAATGGCGACATTACTGGATGACAGAATCCAAAAAGACTGGCTAAGTTATGTAAGAAAAATGTTTATGAGAAATCATTTGATTTTTATTATTAATTTGTAATGTTCTCTTCCCAGTCAAAGGCCTTCTCTTGCACCAGCTTTAGCCAATTCTAGCTAAGAAACTTAGCTAGAAACCTGCATTTCTCTTCTTTATGGACAAGACCCAGTCTGAGTTAGATCCCTGTCTAGGGAGGATTCATTTCTATTCTTGTTCCCTTCATTAGAATTTGGGACAGCCTAGCTCATGACAGAGAAGGGAAAGCTGGAAAGAACCCTATTGAGGGTGCCCAGAATAATAGAAGAAGCTGAAAACCCATGACCCAACTCCTCCCAAGCTGACATGGAACCATGAATGGCTATTGTTGGAGGTTAACCATCCAATCAATTCTGAATCTAAGTTTCTTTTCCCTTGCCTTCTCTATTCTCATCTAACTCCTACTTTTTTTTAACTTCCATGTATGACAGTGTTAAGGTAGATAGGTGCAAGGGTGGGATAAGATTGGGATGTAGAATCGGCAGAAGTGGAACAGGGCTGAAGGACTAATCCCAGTATTATCTTACCCTTAAACTGTAATGTTCTCTTCTCTAAATTGCAATCATTCTCTGGGAGCAGATTTCTTGGGGAGCTTCTGGAGGCAGCCTTAGTTTCAGTTCAGTTTCCTGTAGCCAGGAGTTAAAGTCCAGCTCCTTTATTGTCTTTTCCAAAATCTTATCTACTTCACTTGGGGTCGGCTAGTTTTCTGGAGGCCTTCCTTTCTCCTTGCTTCCCAAGAGCTTTTGTCCAAATGTCTCCAGCCAGCACAAAGGTTGAAGTTGGAAATGAATCTTGACTCTGAATCTCCAAGAAAGTGGGTTTGTGACTCTTGTCTGTTATCCATTCCAGTAACTTAGCACCTTTTATGAATCCTAACATTAAACTAATGCCAATTCTAGCCTACCCTGATTCATCTCAGCTGTTCCATCCTAATTTTTACTTATCAAAAATATTTTTTTAAATTAACAACAAAAATTTTCTTTCCCTTCTACCTTGCCCCCTCTACAATAAAAAAGAAAAACAAAGACTTATTTAAAATACACACAAACACACACACACACACACACACACACACACACACACACACACACACACACACACACACACACACACTGTCTCCTTTTGAATCTTGGTCTCCAGACTCTCAGGCCGGGGTTTTCCAATTGGTCTTTCTTGGTGTTCTCCTGGCCATCAGCTCCTTCAGAACTCTTGCCAAGCACAACTTATTGTTTGTTTGTTTGCTTTGTTTTTGGATTGATTCAGTTGTTCCATCAATTCAAACATTATAAAATGCCTATATTATGTGAACAGGACTGTGCTAGTTACTAGGGGGCATAAAATGAACATCAAGAAGGGTGAACCTGGGCAAATCATTTGATCCCGTCTGCCTCAGTTCCCTTACCTATTCAGGTGACAGCCTGATTTTCCTAAAAAACTGCTCTGATTGCATGACATCCCTACTCAAAAAACAAAATACTGGGGGCTCCTATTGCCTCTAAAATAATATTGAGGAGCAGCTAGATGGCACAGTGGATAGAGCACCAGCCTGAAGTCAGGAGAACCTGAGTTCAAATCTGTCCTCAGACACTTAACACTTCCTAGCTCTGAACCCTGGGAAACTCATTTAACCCCAATTGCCTCAGCCAATATAAAATAAAATAAAATTGAAAACTCACTAGCCTAGCACTTGAAAGTCATTACTGCCTACCATTACTCCTCCATTTCAGCCAACTGGCCAACTTCTGTTCCCTTTTCATGGTATTCTATCCTCTGACTCCCAGCTGTGGCACAAGGGCTTACAAAGCCCTCCCTTTATGGCTCCAGTCTCCTTCTTTGATCCTACCAGTCATTAGTTTTCTCTTCCTCTTAAAATGACCTTGTATTATATTCCATGGACTTAATCTAGAATCAGGTTGCATCTCTCCTGTGGAATGTAGGTTCCTTGAAGATGGACACCAGGTCATAGTGATAACTGTGTTTTTTAAGAGGCACCTTTCCCATTCTCTCAGCTATGACATTTTCAGAACTAAGACCTTGCTTATAATTAGAGATGACAAGATCCTTGAAGACAGGATCGCCCTCATGGTGATCCTCATCATTCCTTTTCCCACCTTCTTTCACTTATTCTTTTCTCTATGACACATTAAAATTCACTCATTACTCTTGTCATTTATTTATTAACCCTAATTAAATCCAATACACATTTATTAAATGTCTATTTAATATTGAGCTAGAGGCTAAAATATAAAGAGAAAGTGAAAAAGCAATTCCTGACTTCACAGAACTTACATCCTAATGAGGGATACAACTTTTAATTAGAAAAGTATACATAAGATCACTTGAGTAGAGAGACCTAACTCTAACACTGAGGGTATCTGGAAAGGTGTGAGAGTTGGTTCATCAGCCCAGTCTTATTCACACTGCTCCTGGGGATGCCAGGAAAGGGTGGGGTGCAAGATCCTGAGCTGAGCTAAGAGCTACCTCAGCAATCTACCTCCTGGATGTAATGTACATCTCTGTCCACATGTTCAAATTATGGGGCAGATTCTCCAATTGATAAATGGTCAAAGGATATGAACAATTTTCAGATGAAAAAATTAAAATTATTTCTAATCATATGAAAAGATGCTCCAAATCACTATTGATTGTAATGTCAGAGAAACTGAGGCAAGATAGAGACTCCTGGGGAGGAACTTGCATGCTTAGGAGGAGCAAGTTCATTGGTTGAAGTAATTTTTCCTAGAAGACCTTGCGTTATCCCATGCCCATTCTCTGGGAGGATAAAAGAGGGTGGCACTTGAGAAATGAAAAGTCTTGTCTGGGCCAGAGTTGAGGCGGCTCTCTGGAGGAGAGTCTTTCCTCTAGACCAGAGAGCGATTGGTAGTCTCTGGAGATGACAGAACATTACATATTGGCACCCAACGTGGGGCAAGAACTTTTGCTTATCCTGACAAGGACTTATTCTGAGCCCTTCAGAGGAGCTAGACCGGACCATCGCAATTTGGCACCTGAACAGGAAATGAACTTGCTCCTCCTAAGCATGCAAGCTCCTCCACAGGAGTTCACAGGAATAAAACTCCCCTAAAGTCCGGAATTAGAGAATTGTTAAGTACCAACTTAGCACTTAGTAAAAACCTAATATCTCATTATCTCATTAGCACTTAGTAAGAACCTAACATCTCCCCCTTTCTTTTGATTTAGAACATACAGTAGTCATGACCTTGAAACATAAATCTATCAATATGGGAGGCATTACACATAATTACATAGATTACATAAACACATAGTAACATAGTACATACTAGAAGTATGTAACAAATAACATGATAAAATAATCATAAATTGAGAATTTATAAATGTCCATAAGTACATTGTCCATTAGTCTCATCTTGTGTTAGGAAATCCAATGATTCCTGCTGGTTTTAAAGTTATGTAACAGTCTTCTTATTAGCCATGTTCTTTCAGTGTCAGTTGTTCAGTGTCAGATGTTTCTTAGATTTTCTCCTTTGTTTTGAGGTCTTTCTCTTTTTCTGTCTCTCTCTGATGGACAAGGCGAATAGAACTCGTTGGCACCCATCTGATTCCTTCTCCATCTGAAGAAATACAAGCAAACTCTCTCCCCCAGGCAGTTAAACTATCTGGTCCCTTCCATTCACCACTTTCTGGGTCTCTCCACATCACCTGGCGATTATCTAAGGACAGTGGAGCTGCTCATACTGGACATTGCCCTTCTGGTGGCAGAGACTCCCTTTTCCTCCAGAGCTGCCCTCTTTTATCCTCCCAGAGAATGGATGTGGGATAATGCAAGGGCTTCTGGGAAAAATTACTTTAACCAATAAACTTGCTCCTCCTAAGCATGCAAGCTCCTCCCCAGGAGTTCACAGGAGTAAAACTCCCCTAAAGGCCAGAACTAGAGAACTGCAATCAGCAGTCTTTGGAGACAACAGAACATTAAACTGTTGGTCATTTCTTACAGAACAATAATATTCCATAATATTCATATACCACAATTTATTCAGCCAATCTTCAATTGATGGGCATCAATTTAGTTTCCAGTTTCTGGCCACCACAAAGAGGGCTGCCACAAACATTCTTACACATACATGTCCCTTTCCCTTCTTTAAGATCTCTTTGGGATATAAGCACAGTAGTAACACTGCTGGGTCAAAGGGTATGCACAGTTTGATAACTTTTTGAGCATAGTTCCAGATTGCTCTCTAGAATGGCTGGATGTATTCACAATTCCACCAACAATGTATCAGTGTCCATGTTTTCCCACATCCCCTCTAACATTCTGCATTATCTTTCCCTGTCATTCTAGCCACTCTGACAGTAGTGTAGTAGTATCTCAGAGTTGTCTTAATTTGCATTTCTCTGATTGATAATGAGCAACCTAGAGCTAGTGCGTATATGTGACAGTATAGAGTATAAAATGCCACAGCAAGAGTTGCTGGAATTGCAGGTTAAGCTACAGGTTGAGATAGAGAAAGAAGAAAAAGCTAGGTTACTACAGATAGAACAGGAAGAGTTCAAACCAGTGGCTAAAACTAAGGAAGGAAATAAAGGAACCACATGGACTTCAGTTGTAGAAATTCTTCTTAGCGTTTTGTTGGTTTTGTTGGTGCATGGTTGTTTTAAGGAATTTATCGATTACTCTTCCTTTGAGAAGTTTAGTTCTTTTTAAGTGCAAAGCTCAGGTTTGATTTTAAATCAGCCTTTGGGAGATTTTCCAATTCTTCTTCCCTCTGCCTCACCTTCTTGGGTCAAGGGAGAAGGGGGAGGAGGAAAAGGAAGGGCGATAATATCATCAGCACTGCCCATTAATCCATTCAAAACTCCTGTGTCTTCATTTCAAAGGACCGGAGTAGGCTTTATGCCCCAAGGCAAAAAGGAATTGTGGGGTATTGAGTATAATCAGAAAAATTTTAAAAATACAGTTCAGTTAATTTCTAAGAAACCTTACAGGGACAAGACCTTGCAGTTAGAGAGAGTGGAGTTTTATACTTGTAAAACTGCTAGGACAGTCTTTGGAGAGTTGGAACTCCTCTTTTCTTACCTTGTGGATTTTCCACTTCCACAGGTGAGCTTGATTTCCCAACCCCCTACGGGTATTTATAAAACAGTGTTTATGTTTAGAATGGGTTGGAAAATTGCTGTTTTAATCACTAGAATAAATAGACAGTGTGTGATCTTTGACTCAGGAGGAAAAGTAATATCAGATTTATTGATTCACACTCCTGGAGTACAATTCGGTATCAGAAACTCAAACTTTGATTTTTAGGCAAAAGAATTCAGGGATATAGCCGAGTGTTCTTTTTTCATTAATTGTATGAGTGGATGTTTTAAGACCAATGGACATTATGGCTTCATTCCAATCTGGAGAAGCAGCTAGACATGTGATCAACCATTTTTCTATTGTAGAAATTTCACAAGCATTTAAGACAGTTTATGGATTGGCTTACAAATACTTTGCCTTTAGGTGTTTTTGCATTGAGTTTGATTTTGCCCATTCCATTGGCATTTCTTATAATCCTATTAGTAAAGTCATTACTGCACAGACTATCCCCAAGATCTTCTCTTCTAAACAAGAGAAGGGAATTTTGGGATATGTGATTGCTTACAATTTTTAAATTTTGATTTTACATTTTTAAACATTTTTGATTTTACATCTTCAAAGTATTTTGATTTTACATTTTAAAGTTATTTCGGTTTTACACTTTTAAATTATTTTGGTTTTACATTTTTAAATTCTTTGCCTTTTACCTTAGCAATGCACTTCGGGCATACACAGAAAGTGCAGCTAAGTGACAGACTGACTCACTTTTGTCTGACTTTTGTTAATCTTTTTGACAACAACTTTGTTTCCACTGTGATGTGGAAAGGCCTGGATGGCATTTGGAAAGGCCCAAGTTGGGCCCCGGGGACATTCCTTCCTAGGTGCAGATCCAGCAGTAGAGTTCATCCCCACAAGAGACATTTGTAACCTGGGGATCCAAGAGAAGGACCAGACAACAGCCCAGAGGGACCAGCCAGATGTCTGCAGCCCTTCAGACAGCCCTGATGACAGCAATGTCTCTCCTGACCGTGACACCAGAGACAGCACACAGTTCCAGTGTTGCAGCAGTGTTGCAGAAATGGACTGTTTTGGGTGATACGCAATATAAAGACTGTAAATGGACAATGGGCCTGCTTGCTTCTCCCGTGGCTACTTGCTATATGATGGCCTGGGGAGAGGCTTTGCCCTATGCTTTCTATTGAAGGACTATGCTTTTAAATTAGTGGGTGAAAAACCAACACACCCACCTGCCGTTGTTATTGAGACAATGTTATTGGACATGACTTTGCTTATGTGCACTTGTGAAACTAGAATTACTCTAGGATTGTGAAAAATGCAATAGAGAATTGTGAGAAACTAGAATTGCTCTAGGATTGTGAAAAGTGCAATAGAGACTTGTGATAAGCTAGAATTGTTCTAGAATTGTGAAAAGTGCAATAGAGAATTGTGATAAGCTAGAATTGTTCTAGGATTGTGAAAAGTGCAATTGAGAATTGTGATAAGCTAGAATTATTCTAGGATTGTGAAAAGTGCAATTGAGAATTGTGATAAGCTAGAATTGTTCTAGGATTGTGAAAAGTGCAATTGAGAATTGTGGTAAGCTAGAATTGTTCTAGGATTGTGACGAGTGCAACAGAAAATTGTAAGAAACTAGAATTGGTCTAGAATTGTGATAAATGTAACTAGAATTGTGACAACCTACCTCACTGATATTTGTTAACTAGAATTGTGATGTTTTACCTTGTTGACTTCCCACCTCAGTGTTGACATCCTACCTCATTGGCATCCAACCTCTTTGGCTTATTATCTCGAGTATGACTTTGATGAATGGGTTGAACACTTGGGCCACTGTTGAGCCTGGTTCTCATTGTCATACTTCTGTTTACTGATCTGCTGCTTTGTACCTCCTTGGGCATAACACTCTGTCATCTCATGGATCAAGCGAACTACAGCTGGTGCTAAAAGTTTAGCTTGGTGAGATGTGCGGTTCCCGCAAAACAAGAGAAAGGGAATTGTAAGGGGCCTTTAAATGGGTGCCACAGCAAATCGGGAGATTGAGTGGTCCGGAAGTAATTTCTGTGGATATTAGGACTGCCCTTGGGCGGGATCCTGGCCATATTGAGATAGTTTCGTAATGGGTGACTCTCTCGCTGATTGGCTGTGTGTGTGACCTCACAGGCCCTATGTAAGCCCACTGCAGGCAGCAATCGCCCTCTTTAACCTGGCACTCTTCACCTTGGCTTCCCAGCCTGGGTGGCCAAGCCAAGATGGATAGCCAAAAGAGGTAAGGGTTTTGGTGGTGAACACGTGGGTCTTCTGACCAGGTGTTCACTCGGGAACCAACAAGTCAGGGCATCAGTCAGGGCATTATGTGAGTAGGTATAATAAAGGCTTTTAAGATTACAAAAAAAAAAAAAAAAAAAAAAAAAAAAAAAGCTTTCAAGGCAAGGAGGTTACCAGCTTCCTCTGCAGAGCAAGGATGGGTTTATGAACAGTAACTGTACTCTCAATAGTCTGCAAGGAAAGGCCCAAGCTGCAGGACGTCTCTGGGAAGAGCTCCACACGGAAGTGAATAGGCCTGGGTATTAAGGGCCGGGCTGTATAAGTGCCCTGCCAGGAGTCCCCACTGTGAGGATTAGTGACCACCTTGGGGCTAGAGGTTAAGCAGCAAAAGTATCACTGCCCCCCCACAAATGCCTGGTTTCAGTCACCCTATCCCTCACCTCACCAGAAGTATCTCTGCCTGGGGAGTGCAGTCAAGCTGGGGAAATTCCACTATCCCAAGCTGAGCCCCTCACTGTGCAGATGACAGGCTGACCTGGGGTGTGCCCCTGCTGTGTGTGACTGCCCCCCAACAAGAGTCCCTTACTGCAGAGTGCCAGGAAGAGCTATGTTATGGTCTGCTCTGAGTCACTTCCAGTCCTGCGTGGGCACAGCCAGAGCCTCTCAAGCTCTGGTGTCCCTCAGTTTACCCACTACCCTAGGCTCCAACATCTCTGCTGTTCCACTACTCTGTGACCAAAGCAAAGCAGTCAGGCTATGGCAGAGAGCTCTATGTAAACCTTCCAACCACAGAGGCCACCCTGCTCCTGTTTCTATCCCTGCCCTGTGCTGGTCTACTCCCACCACCTCAGGTCAAATCTTTTCTGGTGATATTCCAGATTCTCTTCAGCTGGTAAGTTGTTGTACTTCCAATCTTTGTGAGTTTTACCAGTCAAGTGATGTTTTTGAGGCTGAATTAAATAGTTGATAATGAAGGAATGAGAGAGCTTAAAAAGTCCCATGTGGCTTCTCTGCCATCTTGGCCAAAGATCAGTGGCCCTCAGTCTAAATGGACCTGAGGGGGAGGCATTCTACAACTAAAGGGATTAAGGGAGAACAGTTAAGGAAACTGAGGCAGAACAATTCAGGGAAACTCAGTCAGGACAATTAGGGAATTCACATAGTGCAGGGAAACTGAGGTAAAATAGTTACAGGAGATTGTGGCATAACATGATCAGAGAAATGTAAATTAAGACAACTCTGAGATACCACTACAAAAGATAATGACATGCTGGAGGTGATATGAATAACAAAGTTGTGAAATGAAAAGAGTGCTGGATCTGGAGTCAGGAACATCCAAGTTCTAATCTGACCTCAGGCACATCATAACTGTGTGACTTTTTTTGCCTCACTTTCCTTATGTGTGAAAGGAGCCAGAGAAAGAATGGGCAAACCACTCCAGTAACTTAATCAAGAAAACCTCAAGTGGGGTCAGAAAGAATTCTAAGTGACAAAACAGCAAAAAATAAGAAGACAAAGAAAAAAAATTGTATTATTAAATAGCTCCTGTAGAACAGGGACCATTTCATTGTCTCTGTGTCCCAGCACCAGCTCACTACCTGCTGCCCCCTATGGGCACTTAATGTAGAATGCCCATCGATTGATAGGTCTGAAGAGATGGAAGAGAATGTAGACATACAGAAAGAAGAAATGTCTCACAGAGGAAGAAAGGAAGGACTTTTGACTCATGGAACTCTTACAGTGAAGCCTCACAGAAATGGAGTGTGGGGCTTTTATGGACTTTCCCCCAAGTTCAGTTGTCTCCCAAGTTGAATGACTCCACTCTTCTCATCAGAGACACGATATTTTGCCACTCAGGGATTCATAGAAAGGTGGAAGAAGAAGGGGGCACAGAATTCAAAACTCAGGAAATCTAGGAATAGAAATACCCCAAATTCCAAACTTGTCTTTTTTTTTTTTTTTTTAAAGTCAGGAGGGGAAAATTCTGACTGTCTGTGACCTGAGCTGGATCTGGGGGAGATTGTAACATGAGATATAAACTGCCTGAGTGCTGGAACTCTATCTTTCCAGAAATCAGCAAGAGTCAGGATCACTAAACGTCTTTATTCTAGATCTTTACCTTCGCCTCCAACGCCCGGTCACGAGTGCAAGTGAGCTTGAGTTCCACCACCCAAGTTTCTCTTGCTCCTCCCACACACGTCACTTCCCCCTCTTTGTCCCACCAATCAAGTCAGCACAGAACAGCTGGGGAGGGTCAACCTTAAACAAGTTAATAGGGAACCGTCCAATTGGCAATTAGTCTCACGTGCTTCATCATCCAAGTGCATTGCTCAGTTCTAGCCCTTTACACCTGAGAAATTTAACAGAAGGGATTGTGAAAGCAATCTGGTCTGTGGGTAGGGTGGAGTCACTAGAAACAGTGGGAAGAGGCTTTTCTTTCTTCCCTCTCCCTCCAGCCTTTTTAAGATTCCTGCTTAAAAGGAAATTACAAGCTAGTTAGAGAGAGAGACCTTAGAGATTAAATCCTAGGATACCAGGCCTGGAACAGGAAGAAATCCTGAGAGTTTTCAAGTTGTCTCCAGTCATCTAGCCAGTGAATGACAAAATCAAGATCACAGCCCACTTTTCCTGACATCACGGATTATTCTCTCTTCTTTGCTCTCATTGCCTTCCTTTTCTTGCCCAAAGTACTAAACATGTTTATGGCTCATGCACTGGAATATATGGAGGACTTTATGAAGCAGATGGGGAGTGCTGGTACCCTTACGATGCAGTTAGGAGAGAGAATTTCTTCCTCTGGGACAAATCATTCTCTTACTCTGGCAAATAGCTGGCTCTTCCAAACTCTCTTCGTTTCTTCATGTGTCCATTCAAATTCCAGAACCTTAGAATCTCAGAGCTTGAAGAGACCATGAGGGGAGGGAGTGAGGATGTTGAAGAGTTTAGAGGAATGATGGAGGTGCAATAAGAAGGCAAAAAATTTGTTTTAGATAAATGTGCATATGTGTGTTCGTGCTCATGCATGCATGTTTGTGTGTGGGTGTGGGTGTGTAATTATGTCAAACTTTTCCACATAAGTCATGCTGTAAAAGAAAACCAACAAAGAATCAAACCAGAAAAATAAAGTTTAAAAAAATAAGTGTACTTCAATCTGGATTCAGATTGCATCAGTTCTTTCTCTGGGGAGAGAGAACATTTTTTTTTTTTTTTTTTTATCATAAGTCCTTCACAGTTGTAGTGGATCATTGTATTGCCAAAAATAGCCAAGTCATTCTCAGATGATCATTTTACATTATCATTGTTACTGTGTACAATGTTTTTATTTTGTATCAGTTCATGTAAGTCTTTCCAGATTTTTCTGGGGGTAATCCTGCTCATTATTTCTTTCTTTTTTTTTTTTTTTTTTAATTTCATTTAAAAAAAAACAGAAAAAGAAAAATAGGGAAAGAATAAAAAAAAAAAGAAAAAAAAAGAAAACATTGTCATGTATCCAGAAGAACATAAGGGAGAATTCAAAATATATAACAACAGATTACTAAATCAAAAACAGATTACTAAATCAAAAACATACACACACACACACACACACACACACACATATATATTCCGCCCCCCCCCAGGCTGGGGTTAAGTGACTTGCCCTTTTCATCCCCCCTATAATTCCCAAGCACTGTATAGTTAAGAAAAGATATCTTTATGTATATATATATATATATGTATATATAAATATACATATATATATATATATATATATATACATATATATATATGTATATACATACTCACACAAACACACATCTCATTTCCTCATCCCACACACAGCAGACACATCCCTGATGACCCATTGCTTTAATTTTGCTCCTAAATTGACTCCATTATGAGACAAATCTAGGACAAAGTCCAGTACAATCTCAAACTCTCCTCCTGCATTGGGCTCCAAATTGTCCCTCAGGGAAGGCCCTGAAGAGGAACCCCCTCTTGATCATTTAAGCCCTGAGGATGAAGCTGACCTAGAAGAGGAGGCAGCTCATCATAATGACTGGGACTCCCCTATCTCCAAAGAAAATTCCATAAAAAGGGCCCCTCCAAAATACCCAAAAAGAAGAGGCGAAATACTTTTCCTCCTCCTTTAGAAAATGTAGGATTTAAAGGGGCAGTCAAACAAGCTAGAGACTCCAACAACTTTGAATGAGGTTGCTTTCCAGCCATCTTTAGTGAAGGAGAGTGGGATGATGACACCCAAGCAGTGTGGGAACCATTCCCCTATAAGCCCCTCAAGGAAATTAAAGCAGCCTATATTTCCTATGGAACATCCTCCCCCTATACCTTGACTTTAGTCGAAACCTTGGGAGCAAAATGGATGACCCCCTATGATTGGCAGCAGACAGCTAAGGCATGTTTGGAGGGAGGGCAACATTTACGTTGGAAGGTAGAATATGAGGAATTGGTCAAAAAACATGTAGCCAGTCCATCATCCAAAAAATTAGGAGTTACTAAGGATATGCATCTGAGGGAAGGCCTTTGGGGGACAGTAAAAGAGCAGATGCTACTACCTAAGGATGTCCTCCATAACGTTAGCTCTCTGGCATTAGAGGCATGGAGAAAAATTCCCTCTAAAAAAGAGCTGATGACAGTGTTGTCAGAAGTTAAACAACAATCAGATGAGAGCTATGAAGATTTTTTTAGATAAACTTATAGAAATAGCCAAAAGAGCCATTAAGGATGAAAAGGCAGCAGAGTTGATTGTGAGGTAAATGGCTTTTGATAATGCTAACTCCTGTCAGAGCATGATGAGGCATTTAAGGAAAATAGGCAGTCTTAGTGACTTTGTTAAAGCATGTGAGGACTTTAATCCTTCATTTACCAGCAGCACTTAAAGGCCAATCTTACACATCATTTCTTAAACAGCAGAACAGGAAACTGAAGAATGGTCAATGTTTTTCCTGCAGCCAATCAGGACACTGGAGCCGAAGCTGCCCAAACTAAAATACTGCAGGCAGGGAAGCATATGATCCAGCCCCTCCAGCTAATATGAGGCTGCCCGATACACCTTGCCCTAGGTGTATGAAAGGATTACATTGGGTAAAAGATTGTAAATCTAAATTTCACAAGAATTTAGAACAGAAGTTCCAGGAAAACTCCAGGAGGGGCCCACCCCTAACCCTGCAGCAAAAGGGGAATTCTCAGAAGAACGTATATTACATGATCTCTTACGAGCCACCTGAAGAAGCATAGGATTGGACCTGTCCTCAACTCTTTCAACAATCATAACAACAGATTCCTGCCCTATTAAAGTTAAGATGGGAATCTATGGCCCCTTCCCTCTAGGAATGCTTGATCTCATTGTAGGCAGATCTTCCATGTCCCTACAAGACAAACATGTCATCCCTGGGGTCATTAACTCTGACTATACAGGAGAAATTATGATTATGGTAAATCTTCCTTTAAAAACTCATATTCAGATACATCCAGGATGGAGAATTGTACAACTTTCACTTATACCTTATGCTATGGAAGGAAAGGAAGCCACTAATCAAGCCAGGGGAAATAAAGGTTTCGGTTCCTCAGATTTAGATTTTTGGGTACAAACTATATGGAAGAATAGACTGATGAAAACAATTAGAATACAAGAAAAATATATTCCGGGGATCCTTGATACAGGTGCTGATGTCTCTTGCATAGGAGAAAAGGACAGGGCCATTAATCCCAACCCCTCACAAATTCATAGGAATAGGACAGGCTGAATGGGTTGATCAGAGTACTCAGTTTTTTATAATGGAATTGAGATCAAAAGAGTTCGGGCATTTCCAGGCCTTATATTGTAAATTCACTCCCTATACCATTATGGGGAAGAGATATTTTATCTCAAATGAAAGTAGTACTCTCTACCATAAATTCAGAAACAGATAATAATTCAGATGCCGAACCTTCTCCAACTTATCCTTTTTAATAGGGGCCATTGTTGAGAGACTTACTGCACATCCTATATCATGGAAACCTCAGGAGCCTGTATGGATAGAACAATGGCCCCTCCCCTCAGGAAAGTTACAGGCAGCTGAATTATTATTTAAGGAACAATTACAATTGGGACATACTGAACCCTCCTCTAGCTCTTATAAAATACCCATTTTTGTTATTAACAAAGTGGAAAATGGAGACTTCTCCAAGATTTGAGAGCAGTTAATAAAATTATGGAGCCTATGGGAGCTTTACAACCAGGCTTGCCATTACCAGTTGCTATATCAAAACATTTTCAATTAAAGTCATAGATTTACAGGATGGCTTCTATACTATCCCTTTAACTAAACAAAACAGGAAATGCTTTGCCTTTAGCTTACCAGCAACTAATTTTCAAAGACCTTATAGAAGATATCAATGGAAAGTTTTGCCACAGGGCATGAAAAACAGCCTACATTGTGCCACAAATTTGTAGACATTGATATTAGGATATTAGAAAATATAAAGACTTATATATGATACATTACATGGATGATATACTTATGACACACCTGGATAGAATGCAGCTTAATAATATCCTGCAAGATGGCACTATAGCTTTAAATAAATATGGTCTCATCATAGCTCCTGATAAAATCAAGATAAACCCACCATTTTCCTTCCTAGGGAGAATTTTTAAATAACATGGTCTCTTTTCAATCATTTTCACTGAGGACTGACAAGTTGAAAACACTTAACGATTTCCATAAGTTCTTAGGAGATATTAACTGGATCAGACCTTACTTCAAAGTATCCTCCTCTGATCTAAAACCTTTTTGACCTGCTCAAGGATGATTCAAAACCCATATCTCCAAGAACCTTAAAATCAGAAGCTAAACAGTCTTCATCATTAATAGAAAAATCAATTGCTAATCAGTTTCTACAATGAATAGATTATATGGTTCAGAAAATTACAAAGAAAAAAAAAAGAACCTGGATAAAATATTTCAAGAAATCATCAAGGAAAACTGTCCTGAGATCCTAAATTTAACCAGAGAATAGAATAGCCATTGAAAGAATCCATCTAGAAACACTTTCCACACAAATTAAGTCTGATCTAACCAATTGGAAAAATATTAAATGCTCTTGGATAGGGTGAGAAAATATAATAAAGAAGACAATACTTCCTAAACTAATCTATTTATTTAGTGCTATACCAATCAAACTCCCCATAAACTATTTTAATGACCTAGAAAAAATAACAACAAAGTTCGTATGGAAAAACAAAAGGTCAAGAATTTCAAGGGAATTAAAGAAAAAAAATCAAATGAAGGTGGCTTAGCTGTACCAGATCTAAAATTATATTATAAAGCAGCGGTTACCAAAATCATTTGGTATTGGCTAAGAAATACACTAGTTGATCAGTGGAATAGGTTAGGTCCAAAGGACAAAATAATCAATAACTCTAATAACCTAGTGTTTGACAAACCCAAGGACCCCAGCCTTTAGGATAGGAACTCATTGTTTGACAAAAATTTCTGGGAAAATTGGAAATTAATATGGCAGAAATTAGGCATTGATCCACACTTAACACCTTACACCAAGATCAGGTCAAAATGGGTTCATGATCTAGGAATAAAGAATGAGATTATAAATAAATTAGAGGAACATAGGATAGTTTACTTCTCAGACCTGTGGAAGAGGAATGAACTTATGTCCAAAGAATATCTAGAGATCATTATTGATCACAAAGTAGAAAACTTTGATTATATCAAATTGAAAAGTTTTTGTACAAACAAAATCGATGCAGAAAAGATTAGAAGGGAAACATTAAACTGGGAAAACATTTTTACAGTCAAAGGTTCAGATAAAGGCTTCATTTCCAAAATATATAGAGAATTGACTCTAATATATAAGAAATCAAGCCAATCTCCAATTGATAAATGGTCAAAGGATATGAAGAGACAATTCTTGGATAAAGAAATTGAAACTATTTCTAGTCCTATGAAAAGATGCTCCAAATCATTATTAATCAGAGAAATGCAAATTAAGACAACTCTGAGATACCACTACACACCTGTCAGATTGGCTAGAATGACAGGGAAAGGTAATGCAGAATGTTGGAGGGGATGTGGGAAAACAGATATACTGATACATTGTTGGTGGAACTGTGAACATATCCAGCAATTTGGAGAGCAATTTGGAACTATGCTCAAAACATTATCAAACTGTGCTTACCCTTTGACCTATCAGTGTTGCTACTGTGTTTGTATCCCAAAGAGATCTTAAAGAAGGGAAAGGAACCTGTATGTGCAAGAATGTTTGTGGCAGCCCTCTTTGTGGTGGCCAGAAACTGGAAACTATGTGGATGTCTATCAATTGGAGACTGGCTGAATAAGTTGTGGTATATGAATAGTATGGAATATTATTGTCTGTAAGAAATGACCAACAGGATGATTTCAGAAAGGCCTGGAGAGACTTACATGAACTGATGCTGAGTGAAATGAGCAGGACCAGGACATCATTATGTACTTTAACAACAATACTGTATGATGATCAATTCTGATGGACATGGCTCTTTCCAACAATGAGATGAACTGAATCAGTTCCAATAGAGCAGTAATGAACTGAACTAGCTACACCCAGCGAAAAAACTCTGGGAGACGACTATGAACCACTACACAGAATTTCCAATCCCTCTAATTTTGTTCACCTGCATTTTGGATTTCCTTCACAGGCTAAATGTACACTATTTCAAAGTCCGATTCTTTTTGTTGAGCAAACAAACTGGTTTGCTCGTGTATACATATATTGTATTTAATTTATACTCTAACATATTTAACATGTATTGGTCAACCTGCTCTCTGGGGGGGAGGGAGAGGAGGGGAAAAATTGGAAAAAAATGTTTGGCAATTGTCAATGTTGTAAAATTACCCATGTAAATATCTGGTAAGTAAAAACTATTATTTTTTAAAAAGTGATTACTAAATAAAATTCATATTTTTTAATTTTTAAAATTAAAATTAAAAAAAGAAAGAATCCATCTATCATTCCCTAAAAGAGATCCCAAAATGAAAACTCCATGGAGTATTATAGATAAATTCCAGAATTATCAGATCAAAGAGAAAATACCGTAAGTAGCGAGAAAGAAACAGTTCAAATATCCAGGATCCACAAAAAGAATTACACAGGATCTATCAGTTTGAACTTTAAAAGAATCAAAGGGTCTAAAATATGATATTCTGGAGGGCACAGGAGATTGGACTGAAGCCAGGAATCAAGCACCTAGCAAAACTAAGCATTATCTTTCCAGGGACAAAATGGACATTCAAAAGGAAATTTTCAATATTCTTGATGAAAAAAACAGAGTTTAAGAAGACCAGAGAGGTCATGTCATCGAGGACCATAATTTTACTGAAGAAACTGATGCCAGAGAAGTTGGGACCTGACCAAAGTCACAACTAAAGAGCAGAGCCAGGATTTGACCTCAGGTCCCATATGGCAAGTTAATTCCTTGCTCAGAGCTTTTCATTTTTCCCTCCTCCTTTCTCAAGTGCATCCATTTTTAGAGTTTGAAAAGGTTTTCAACCCCAATATTACCACCAGGTGATGGATAGGGAAGAGTCCTAGATTAGAAGTTAGAGATGCTGGGTTCAAAACTTAGCTCTTGCATTTATTATTTGTATGATGTTGGACAAGCCAGTTAATAAGCATCCAATGAACACATACTATATGTTAAGCCTTGTGTTAAGTGCTGGGGATATCAAAAAAGACCCTGAGAATCTAATGGGGTACACACCATGACAGGCCTCTGTACAAACATGGTATAGGCAGAATAATGAATTAGAAATTATCTTAGAAGGAAAGGACTAGCCTTGAGGGAAATCAGGGAAAAATAATTTATCTCTCTGGCTTCCATTTGCTCATATTTAAAATGGGAGGGTTCATTGTAATGACAAGTCAGGTTCCATCTGCCTCTAAATGTCTTCTCTCTGCATTTGGCTGTGAGGTTTGGGTTCTAGTCACTGCTGGTACCGTGCATAGAATGCTGGGTCTGGAGTCAGCAAGACTTGAGTTCAAATATGACCTTATACTCTTCTAATTTTGTAACCTTGGGCACCACTTGCCCTTATTCTGCCTCATCTGTTAAATGGGAGGACAGGAGCAGCATCTACATCTCAGGGTTGTTATATAACACAGTATCTAGTACATAGGCACTAAATGAATGCTTCTTCCATTCCCCTTCCTCCTTACTTCTTGATACCTTGAGAAAGTCCTTTTCCCAACGGGACTTCAATGGCTGCATCTGAACAATGGACATTTTCCTGGAGGGTCTGCTAGACTTGCCTGAGATTATGATGAACCCAGGTTGTTTGATATAGTTGAACATGCAACACAGAGACATGTGAATCTATAGAAAAGGAGCCAGCCTCCTGCTCACAGAAAGGTAAATGACTGGTCCCAAATAGCTTCAGACTGAGTCACCCTATAGCTAACCACAGCAGTTCCTTCCTTCTTCAGTTCTCTCATGGACTTACAAGGCTTGTGGATTTCACCTTTTGTGGTATTTCCTGAATATACCCCTTTCTCTCCTCTGACACAGCAGACCCTCTTCACCTCACACCCAGAGTGTTGCAATAAGTGCTGTGAGGGTGTCTGTCTCCAGTCTCGCCCCACTCCAATCTATCCTCCATTCAGCTGCCAAAGTTATTTTTTCTTTATAACCTCCATAACACTTAATACCTTTACAATACTATTGCTCCAGCCTCTACTCCCCATACACTCTGTGATTCAGAGACAATGGATTCTGTAGTCTTCCCAGATGGGAATTTTCCTTCAAGCCTTTATGCTCACCTCTCCACCTAGTATCTTTCTTATTGTCCTTAAAAGTCCACCTTTGCAAGAGATCAATCGCCTTCCTTCTTAAGTCCGGGGCCTTTCCTCTCTTGATCTTGTCCAATTTGTCCTGCATGGATCTTGTTTCTACATACTGGTTTGCATGCATTAGACTGTGATCTCCTTGAAAGCTGAGATTATCTTTTACCTTTCTTTTTAATGGCTGCCTGGAACATAGTAGGTTCTGAATAAATGGTTAATTGACTGATCTAATGTCTTCTTCTTCCTTTTGTTCTTTCTTTCAGACCTCGGTTTGGTGACCAGAAGGGACAACTCAGGGTGTGGCTGTTCTCTGGGTTATTTTTGTTCTGATATGAAAGATAATGACTGTGAGCTGTGTGTGCCTCATTGAGTTTGCAGCCCTGGCCAATATGTGAAGTCTAAAGGTGAGCATCCACACAGGGACTCAGGACTTATTATGGTGGCAGCCTGAGAAATTCCCAGCCTTCCCTCAGTTCTGTCTGCCTTTCTGGAACCAGGAGTACAATGGGATGATGCTTGGATCTGGTATGAGAGGATTAGGGATCAAAACTAAGTTTTGCACCTACTTTTCATGTGATGCTGAGTTTCCTTCTCTAGTTCTCTGTTTTCTTATCCATAGAAAAAGGGGATGATATAGGGCATAGAAGACCTCTGAGATCTCTTCCAGATGGAAATTTATGATTTTATGATTATAAAGTCTGGTTTCAGATCCCCCATCCTATCATATATAAATCAATGTTGTGCATTATATATGTATAAATATGAATGTATATGTACATATAATATATATGTATATAATCATTATATATAGTATACATTCAATATATAAGAATAATAGCCATTCTACAAATGATAGCAGTTTTCAAAGGAAAAAATCAATCAAAAGATGTTATCTTTATGTCCTAATATATGGTCAGTTTTTTTTATAGGTTCCATGAACTGCTAAGAAGAAAATATACTCCTTTCTGTCTCCATTCAGTTTTCTCCAAAGATCTATCATACCTAATTTTTCTAATATTCTATTTACCTCTTTAACTTCGTTCTTATTTGTTTTGTGGTTTTATTTATCTAATTCTGAGAGTGCAATCCCATTATTATAGTTTGGCTGTCTATTTCTTTTTGCAACTCTCTTAACTTCTCCTTTAGGAAGTTAAATGCTATACAACTTGATGGATATATGTTTATTATTGATATTGTTTCATTGTCTATGCTACCTTTTAGCAAGATATATTTTTCTTCCTAATCTCTTTCAATTAGATCAATTTTTGCTTTTGCTTGATCTGAGATAAGGATGACTATCCCTGCTTTTTTTTTTAAATTTTTATTTTATAAGTATAATTTT
Organism: Sminthopsis crassicaudata; assembly: GCF_048593235.1. NCBI lineage: Eukaryota > Metazoa > Chordata > Mammalia > Dasyuromorphia > Dasyuridae > Sminthopsis > Sminthopsis crassicaudata. The sequence continues at coordinate 632,114,061 of NC_133619.1, read as the reverse complement.
TGACAGTACATATGCATGGGTAATTTTTTTACAACATTATCCCTTGCATTCACTTCTGTTCCAATTTTTCCCTTCCTTCCCTCCACCCCTTCCCCTAGATGGCAGACAGTCTTATACATGTTGAATATGTTACAGTATATCCTAGAAACAATATATGTGTGCAGAACCGAATTTCTTTTTTTTTTCTTTTTTTTTTAATTTTATAATTATAACATTTTTGACAGTATATATGCATAGATAATTTTTTTTACAACATTATCCCTTGTACTCCCTTCTGTTCCAAATTTTTCCCCTCCTTCCCTCCACCCCCTCCCCTAGATGGCAGGCATTCCCATACATATTAAATATGTTATAGTATATCTTAGGTACAATATATATGTGCAGAACCGAATTTTGTTGTTGTTTTTGTTGCAAAGGAAGAATTGGATTCCGAAGGTAAAAATAATCTGGTAAGAAAAACAAAAAAATGCTAACAGTTTACACTCATTTCCCAGTGTTCCTTTTCTGGGTGTAGCTGATTCTGTCCATCATTGATCAATTGGAATTGGATTAGCTCTTCTCTATGTCGAAGATATCCACTTCCATCAGAATACATCCTCATACAATATCATTGTTGAAGTGTATAATGATCTCCTACTTCTGCTCATTTCACTCAGCATCAGTTGATGTAAGTCTCTCAAGCCTCTCTGTATTCATCCTGTTGGTCATTTCTTATAGAACAATAATATTTCACAACATTCATATACCATAATTTACCCAACCATTCTCCAATTGATGGGCATCTGTTCATTTTCCAGTTGCAGAACCGAATTTCTTGTTGCACAGGAAGAATTGGATTCGGAAGGTAAAAATAACCTGGGAAGAAAAACAAAAATGCAAACAGTTTACACTCATTTCATAGTGTTCCTTCTCTGGGTGTAGCTGATTCTGTCCATCATTGATCAAATGGAACTGATTTAGATCTTCTCTTTGTCGAAGATATCTATTTCCATCAGAATACATCCTCATACAGTATTGTTGTTGAAGTGTATAATGATCTCCTGGTTCTGCTCATTTCACTTAGCAGCAGTTCATGTAAGTCCCTCCAGGCCTCTCTGTATTCATCCTGCTCTAACCCTGAATTTTTTTACTTTACCTGAAGCATAATAGATTCTGCTCCAGCCTTCTACCTTTACTCTGTATGTATCATCCTGCTTTAATTACTTTCCTGCAAACATCATATTGTAGGATTCTGGCTTTTGATCCAGTCTGCTATCTGCCTTCACTTTATTTGAGAGTTCATCCCATTCACATTTATGGTTAAAACTACTAATTCTGTATTTTCTGCTATCTTATTATTCACAGATTATACTTTTTTTTTTCTTTCCCCCTTATCCCTCTCCCCAATATTAAACTTATAGGTGCACTGGATGACTGTATGATTCAGGTACTGAGGACTGTTGGTGCTATAATCTTAAAGGACTTCAGTGTTGATTAGAGCCACTACCCTGGAACAAAGTCCTCACCTCTCCACCCTTCTTATGTCTTACCTCCTGGTTCTTTTTCCTTCTAAAAAATATCTTCAGCAACAAAATGAAGGCAATGTGATGGCGATGAAAGGAATAATGAGTAAAATATATCTGATTTGAAGGTGACTATTTGATGAGCACAATGCATCAGTGGTCTCTGTCCCTGGCCTTTCTTCAGACAGACCCTGAGCAGTACAACTAGGAAGACAGATGAGAACATGTGTCACTGAATATGAATTCCCATCAGCCCAGCAAAACTGAGCAATCCACTTCCTCTCCCAGTTGCAGACAGCCATGAGTCTCAGCTGCCCAAAAAGCTTCCAGAGAGAAGGACAGAATGTTCCAAACAGAGGGAGAGAAGTAGATGAAAACAGACATGCACATGTCCCATATTCATTTATAACAAAACTCCAGGAGAGGGCATCCATATTTGGCTAGAAAGTCACTGTGTCCAGAGTCAGGAGCCAAAAAGATTTAGACAAATTAAAACCGTGTAATAATGTTGCTTTGGGGAAGAGGGACTGTATTTTCATTAATGTGGGAGATTCCCTGGTCCAGAAATACCTTCCTCTGATGCAGGAGTTGTCAGAGACTGAAAGCCTTGGGTTGTTGGCTAGGTCTTTGAGGGAGCATGACCTGTCTGTGTGACAAAGTTTCTATGTCTAAGAGACAGATCTCGAAGCTTCTAGCCTCCAAGGCAAGCTCTGTATACTCCACTGCCCAATCTAACAGTAAGATGGAAATTGATAAGATTGAATGGAACCAATGCCTATGGGCTACAAATATCAACTTTTCAAAAAAGATCTGACAGTCAAAGATTGCTGTCTGTCTCTTCACGTGGGACCAGTAGACCAGTGGACAGAATGCTGTTCCTATAATCTGGAACATGAGAGTTCAAATCTTAATTCAGTCATTTCACAGCTGTGTGACCTTGACTTAACAATTGCTTGCCTCAGTTTCCTCATCTGTAAGATGAGGATAATAATAGCACCCTCTTCCTAGTGTTATAAGGCTCTTTTGAGACAATACCAAGCAAGTGCTATTACTGTCCCAGTGACCACTGATATGAGATACATTCCTGATTGGTGGAGTTGAATGTCCTGTACTACAGAAGTGGATGGGGGCAGAGTTGGTGAGAAAACTCCACCTTTATCAATCCTTTTCAGCACTCATCAACCTTCAATTGTTTGTGGGAGACTCCTCAAACATCAGAAGACATGAGAGAAACCAGCAGCCTTCATCATATCTTCCCTCCAACTTGGTACACTGAGACTTGAAGGAGTTTCCCATTAACAGAGACCTAGAACTCTCTCTTGGTTGAGCTAAGTTATCTCACTTCCAGGGGATAAAGCTTCTTCCTTTTTATTACTTGATATATATTCTCCCATATATACCTTCTTTGATCTTTTTTTTTTTTTGCTACAATTTAGATAAATGGGTTTCTCTGTTTTTGTGATGTATGTTCATTTTAAAAATGGTTATCAGGTGGACAAGGGGCTCAAGTTTTGGACAGAGAGCCTGGGGCTTGCCTCCCTTTTCCAAAAACAGACAAAGTAACCAGAAATTGAATTGAATCTTGTATGAAGGAACATATAAGTATAATTATAACCTGATACCCCTCTTCTCTAAGAAGAACAAAGTGACCTCTAGCTCCAACTTCCTATTCCTGCTCTGGCAAGAATAGAAATCTTCCTTTGAAAAGTGCAGGTGGGAGAAAAGGCTGGAGATATCTAGTCTTCCTCCCTTTGAGCTACACAACAGGCCACACCATAGGTACACCTACATGGAGAAGTCTCTGTCTCTATTTCTCTGTCTCCAACCCTGTCTCCATCTCTCTGTCTTTCTGGCTCTGTCTGTTTCTCTGTCTCCAACTCTCTTTTTCTGTCTTTCTGTCTCTGTCTCCAATTCTGTCTCTTTCTATCTCTCTGTCTTTGTCTTTGTCTGTCTGTCTCTCCATTGGGGTTTCTAAGATGACATTAAAAACATTGCTGTTAGAATTCTCCTTCCTCCTGAAGAATGACAAATTGGTCAGAAGTTAGTCTGAACCTAATCATAGCCTCTAAAATATATATTATTTCTCAGAGCTCTAGTTAAACATTTAACTCCCCATCATGGACATTCTTTTCCTTCTTTTTTCCTGTTTTACATTATGTTTGGAAACATTTCTTTTATTTGGTATTCATTAAGATCAGAGTTTTAGTTTAATCACTATAAATGAGCAAATAAAAAGAATTAACCACCAATTCCAAAAGAACATGTTATACCTACTTGGTCCATGGCAAACACCGATCAAGGATCCCACTGGGGGAAAATGTCCCTGCCTGGCACTTTTCACAGATGGTGCTGTTTCTCTCTGTGGCTAAAAGAGAAGGAGATATGGGATGCTCAGCATAGGAATACAATTAGAACAAAACATGGATGCTAGAACAGTGTGCTTAGATTGGTAGGTTCCTTCCCAGGAAGCTTTTTGCAGAACAAAGAGTAGTGGGAATAACTTTATGAAACACTTCCCAGGCCTGTGGCAAGAAATTTATTATTATTTTGTAAAATATGTTTTGTTTTTGCATCATGCAAATTACCCAACCTTTCTTTCACCTTAAAAACAAAATTTCAACAACCAACTCTTTGGGACAAAAGAAAGGAATACAAGAATGTATTTTATTTTTGGTTTAACCAAAATTACCAAAAATTTTCACCATCACTTTCTTAAAATTATGTAATTAATAAAGTAATAAATTAAGCTCTGATTTATACTATTTTCCCCATTTCTGAAGTGTCAATACAAGCATTTAAAATGTAACAATGGGGCAACGATTTTGGGAAGATGGTGAAATAGGTTGTTAAATTTCAAACTCTCCAGATTTCCCCAAGTGAAATAAATTTGCGCCTCTGGTCAAACATAGATTGATGAAAAATCATGAAGATTTGGGGGGAAATGAGAGTCCTTCTCATAATCTGGACTGGGGATTAATCTGTCTGAAGAGCAGACACCTCCAGGCTAGTTCCATAGAAACATTGAGCGAGGGACCTCTCATGCTAGCTGGTGTGGTTGGAGCCTCAGCAGGACACACAGAGATTTTCACTTTCTGGACTATTGTTGAGTAAGGGTTTGATTCTGGGAAGACAGAGTGAACCTTGGCTGATTGGGCCCAACTGTGCTGCTGAGATGAGACCTTGGGTGAGAATGAAGCAGTACTCATTCAGTGCAGAAGCAGTGAGATGGGGATGGGGGGGGGGGGGCACTGCTGGCTGTGGGCACTTACAGGAGAGTGGAGCTCTTGGTTGCAGTTACAGATCAGAATGTAGAGCTGAAAATAAGACTGAGGTACCATCCCCTTATCCCATGATAAGAGGTGCTGACACTAATATAGCTTATTTTTAAAAAATGAATTAGCAAAGAAGGAAGATCCCACCATTGGAACATATTATGGGACCAGGGAAGAACAGGGTTCATCTTCAGAGGAGAACACTTTAGTAACAAAAAAAAAAAAAAAGCTTCTACCCAAAGAGTAAAGTGAAATGGCTTCCATCCCAAAGAGAATCTATAGAAATCAAAAAAGAATAAAATAATTTAAAAATCAAATGAGAGACATCTTAAGAGCAAAATAAAAAATTTCAAAACTATCTAAGAAAAACAAGAAGCTTATGAAAGATAGTTAGCCAAATAGAAAAGGAGGTAGAGCCTTAAAAATGAAAATAAATGCTTTGCAAATTAGGATTGTAAAGCTATGAAAGACCAAGAAATAACAAAACAGATTATTTAAAAAATGAGAAAATAGGACAGAATGTGAAACATCTTATAAGAAAAACAACAGATCTGGAGAATAGATCAAGAAGAGAAAACAGAATAATTGAACTGCCAGAAAGTTGTAACCAAAAAGAGAACCTGGACATAATAATGCATGAAATGATCCAAGAAAATTGTCCTGGAATTATAGAACATGAGGGGAAAGTAGAAATACAAAAAAAAAAATTCACTACCACCTCAAAAAGATGCTTTGTGGAAAACACACAAAAATATTATTTCTAAATTTTGAAACCCCCAGATCATAAGGAAAATTTTTCAAGAAACAAGAAAAAAATAATTCAAATATTCTGGAGTTTTATTAGAATTGTGTCAGCAATTACTTTTTGCCTGTTTTTTCCAATAAAATGATTTTTTTTTTTAAAAAGATGAGGAAAAAAAGAAAATTTAACAATCAACTCTTGGGAGAGCAATTCAGGCTGACTCCTGCACGCCCCTTATGGCCTTATTTTACCCAGACAGTTATTTCTTATAATGTAGGATATTTAAAAAGAAAACAAAAGCACAGTTCAGAAAATTAATCAAATATCAAAAAAGTGGAAGATTATGTGTATTCTTCCATATCCATAGCTCCCCACTTGCACAAAGAAGAAGGAAATTGAGAATGAGGCATATATATAACCTTTAGGCATCTCAAGGGATAGACCACTGGGCTTGGAGTCAGAAAAGTTTTAGTTCAAATAATTTCAGATAATTATTAAATGTAGCAAGTCACTTACCCTTACCTCTATTATAAAAGGGTAATATTTGTAAAGAACACTTATCACAGTGTCTGTCAATAGTACTATATAAGTGCTTTTTTGCTGATGGTTATTTAACCATCTGTAATCATAGAAATGACTTTGCCTACTTATAGAAGCATGGTGTTAGAGGTTGAAGGCACCTACTGTCTCATTTTATAGGAGAGAAAATTGAGGCCCATGAAGGTCAAATAAGTGATTTACTTGGCCACACAGGTTACTCCTTCCATATTGAAAAAATCTTCAACTTGAGCAGCATGTTTCCTGTCCCCACAAATGCAGATTACTCTCCATTCTACAGATGACCCTTCAGAATTATATCTGAAACATCCATTCCCCTGAGGCCTGTATGAGATTGAATCCCTGTATATAAAATGAGGTAAATCTTCAGAAAACATACCTTTAGAAAACCAGAGCTCTGGTCCTATTTTAGAAATTTCCAACTCAGCGACATTTGCCAAAAATTGAACATTTTAGGGATCACTTTTAAGAAGCCATGGTCCCACCATAAACCAGTAAGAGGATCAGTGACAAAATTGCCAATCAGATCTGTGGATAGGGAAGGAATTTGTGACCAAACAATAGAGGGGGACAATCGCAGAAGAGAAAACAGTTTTGTTGATTGTATAAATCGTAAAAGATTTTGTACAAACAAAAACAATGTAGCTCAAATTAAAAGGGAGCTAAATAACTGGGGAAGGGGTTTGGGGAAATTTTTCCAGTGTGTTTCTCTGATTAATTCTTATTTTCAAGATAGCTGCAGACTATATACATACATATATATATATATATATATATATATATATATATATATATATATAGAGAGAGAGAGAGAGAGAGAGAGAGAGAGAGAGAGAGAGAGAGAGTGAGAGAGATATGAATAAGAGATTTTTTTAAAGGATAAATGGCCAAATGACAGAAGTAGCTGTTTTTAAGGAAGAAAGCCAACCTATCAATAGCATATTTTTAAAAATGCTCTAAATCTCTAATAAATAAACACACAAATTAAAGCAACTCAGAGGTTTCATCCCATGCCTATCAGATTGACGAGGCTTACAAAAAGGAAATTGGCAAATGATAGGACTACGGGACAACAGGTCTATTGATGTACTATTGGTGAATATATGACTTGGTCCAGAAAACCAGTAAAGTATTTTGGAATCACACCCCAAATGTTATTAAGCTGTACATCCCTTTTGACTTGCAGATGCCAGTTGCCATACTATTTCCACCAAAGAGACCAAAGAAAGAGGAAAAGAACCTATATATACAAAAATATTTGTATTCCCCATTTTTCTGTAGGCAAAAAATTGGAAACTTAATGTGTTTCTACTAATTGGGGAATGACTAGACAAATTGTGGTTTATGAAGGTAAGGGAAAATACTATTGCAGCAAAAGAAATGATAAAATGGATGATTTTGTTGAAATATGGGAAAACTTGGATGAATTGATGTGAAGTGAAGTAAGTATAACTAGAATAGTTTATATAGTAGTAACAACTTTGTAAAGTCTAACAACTTAGAAAGACTTAAAAACTTACATCAATGGAATAAAAGCTATAATTCCAGAAAACTCATGTTTAAATATGCTACCAGTCTCCTGACAGAGAAGTAATAGACTCAAGGTGCTGATGGAAACAAATTCTCTATGAACATGGGTAATCCATAAATATGTATTGTTTGAAGCATTTTTGACTACATGTTTGACTATACATAAATTTTAGTACCGAAGTTTTTGTATTGATTTTTATTTTCCAATGGGGAAGGAAAAGTGGAAAGAAAAGAGAAAAATATTTTTGTCACTTAAAAACTATTTCAGTTAGAAACACAAAGTTTCAGTTACTTTGTGTCACTAAGCACAAAGAAGGAATACAATAAGGAGTCATGGTTGACATGGTTGATTTTTCCCAGCTCAAATTAGAATGGAAGAGATAACCTGCTCAGACGAATTCAAGATTTTCCCTGGGCTGTCTGAGGTCTGAAAATAGACTTCATTATTATCAAATCATAAATATCCATCTGGAAGAGACCTTAGAGTTCATATGGTCCAACCCCATCTTTCTACATATGAAGAGACAGGATTGGAGAGGTCAAAGATAGTAGGTATAAAGTTTTGTTTTGAATACAAGTCCTCTAGCACCAGAGCCCGCCATTTCCTTACTACATCATCATTGCTTCTAAGAAGACAGCAAGAGCTAAGGGAGCACTGGGAATGTCTCAAGTTTCCAGGGCAGCAGCTAATAATAGTTCTAGGTCTCTGGGTGGATCGTGATAGAGCAGGCTTACCTCTAGATTTCACATATTGGCCAGGGCTGCAGACTCTGGGACCAACACATTTCTCACAGTTGTCATCTTTTGTGTCAGTGCAGAAATAGCCAGAAGAACAACTACACACAGTGTTGGATGTAGATGAACATTCCCTTCTGGTCACCAGGCCTAATTCTGAAAGGAAGAACAAAAGGAAGAAAAAGATATTAGATGAGATGAGCCAGTCAATCAACATTTATTTAGGCCCTACTATCTTCCGGGCATCTATTAGAAAAAAATGGTAAAAAATAGTCCCTGCTTTCAAATAGATCATAGTCCAGTGCATGTAAATAAATATATAAAAACAAAATCCAAACAGGATAAATTGGAGATAATTAATAGAGAAAAGTCACTAGAGTTAGGGAGAGAATGTTTTTTGTAAAAAGGATGATTTTTAGCTAGGATTTTTAAAAAGTCAATGAAGCTACAAAGTGGAGATTGGGCTAGGGAGAATCCAGGCATGAGAGATGGCTAAGAAAATGCCCAGCTGGGAAAAACACAGACCAATGTCATAGATCAGAAACTCTTTGTGGAATAGATGGGGTGGGGTGTGCAATATAACTGGAGAGGTAGGAGGGGGCTAGATTATGACTTTGAAATTTTTTTTTAGTTTTGCTGTTAGAGGTGATAGAGAGCCACTGAAGTTTATTGAGCAGGGTCACTACCTTGTATGTTTAGATGTGTGCTTTAGGAAATTCATTTTGATGGTTTAATGGAAGACAGACTGAAATGGAAAATGACTTGAGAAAGCTGGACATCCTCACCTTTCCTCAGTATTTATTACAAAAATCTAGGTGTAAAGCAAAGAGGATCTGCATCAGGGAGATGTTGAAACAAACCTTATGGTACATTAGATATAAAGAGTAAGAGTTAGTTCTGGATGACATTGGAGGAGACATTCATAGCTCCTAATGACAACCCATTTCACAGGTTCATAAGGTAACTGCTTCTTTTATGTGGATTTTTTTTTCATTCCCACCTAGACTAAGATCTTGGAGGGCAGCAGCAAAATCTTACAGGTCATCTAGTTTGATTTATTTGTAAACAGAAATCCCTTCAAAACCATTCCCAACAAATGATCCCCTAAATTCTGCTAGGAAAGTTCCAGTGAGGGAGAACACTGAAGTATACCAAATATTATCTGAATAGCTTCAGATGCTGCCCTAGATCCTTTGTGGCTGAGGGATCCTCAAAGGTCATTCTAGGCTGCTCTAACAATGTAAGTATCAGGCAAAGCGTCCACATGCCTTGATAGGGATATTCTTCCATAGGCCTGGTATTCCCACCATCCTTCAAAAATAATAAAAAAAAAGAAAATACTGAGCACTCAATTGAGGTTGAGCTATAAAGAAAAAGACAGAATTGTTACAGCCCTCAAGGAACCAACATTCTACTTTCATGGCCTCAAAGATCACATTTCCTCAGTGGATATCCCTCGAAGTTAGCACAGTGCTGGCCCCTTATAAATGATTATTTCTTCTCATCTTCCTTCCTCCCTCTCTCACTTCATTTCTTCCCTCTTTCCTAGTTGATCCTGCCTCCCTCCCCTCCTTCCTTCTTTCCTCCCTCTCTCCCTCTTCCCTTCCTTCCTCCCTCCCTCCCTCCCTCCCTCTCCTTCCTTCCTTCCTTCCTTCCTTCCTTCCTTCCTTCCTTCCTTCCTTCCTTCCTTCCTTCCTTCCTTCCTTCCTTCCTTCCTTCCTTCCTTCCTCCCTCCCTCCCTCCCTCCCTCCCTCTCCTTCCTTCCTTCCTTCCTTCCTTCCTTCCTTCCTTCCTTCCTTCCTTCCTTCCTTCCTTCCTTCCTTCCTTCCTTCCTTCCTTCCTTCCTTTTCAGCATTTAGTTTAATACCAGACACAGAATTTTATGTGTATACACACACACACATACACACACACAAATACATATATATATGTATATATATATATATATGTATATATACAATATGTATTTATCAATCAGTTGATTGACTGACTTGCCTACAGAAGGAAGCAGTTGACCTAGATCAAAGAATGTAGGGCTAGAAAGAGTTTTGAGTATCAATAAATCCAATCTCTTTCTCTTAAAGTTAAGGACACTGAATCCCAGGGAGGCAGCTTGCCCACAGTCATAGAAATGGAAAAAGACAAAGATAAGAAAATCTCCAAGTGCCCTCTCAATCTATAAATCCCATGAATCCTATCTTCTTTGGGAAGTGGAATCAAGGGATCCTGGGCTGAGTGTGTGTCCTGGGGAGAAGGGTCAGGAAAAGTGTGGTACAGGGAGGTGGGCATGGGAGAGACTCTCCAGGCAGACCTGTCTCCAAGTTGAACAGAGTTCTGATCCTGAAATGGGAATACTGGAAGATTTCCCAAGATTTTTTTCAAGGTTTGGCGAAGCTATTATCCCTGGCCCAATAATATCAAAACAGGAAGAAGTAGAGGATGGGAGGGAAAAGTGTTTCTGGATCCTCCACTGTCATGACAAGGGACATTAATGCAAGTTCTCCCCATCCTATTCCCTGATGATCTGCCCTCGGCAAGAGGGGGTCCACTAAAGAGACAGTTGGCTTTCAGGGTGTTGCAGCTGAGACTGTTGTTGTTCTTTGTCCTTCATTTTTGAAGAGGACCATGACATCAGGGAGGTGATGCTGTGACATGTGAGTGCTTTGCATTTGAATGAGAGAGAGCTGTGAAAGGTCACCCTTTTTCCCAGGTTATTTTTACCTTCTGAATCCAATTCTTCCTGTGCAACAGGAAATTCAGTTCTGCACACATATATTGTATCTAGGATATACTATAACACATTTAACATGTATGGGACTGCCTGTCATTTGGGGGGGGGGGGGAGGAGGGAAGGAGGGGAAAATTTGGAACAGAAGTGAGTACAAGGGATAATATTGTAAAAAATTACCCATGCATATGTACTATCAAAAAAAATTATAAAATCAATTAAAAATTTAAAAAATAAAATAAAATAAAATTCTAGCCAAAAAAAAGAAAGGTCACCCTTTTCCCAAGGAAACTTCAGTACTCATGGTCAGGCAGGCTTTGGGTTAGATCCAGAATCCTAGCTGATCCCAAGGCCCCTGAAGAACTTCTTACCAGGATCACACACTTTACACTGAAAGCATTTCTTCAGGACATTCTCATGTGCTGTGTAGGTCCCAGGATCACAAGGCACACACATGGTTCCTTTCATTATACTGCATATCCCATGAAGCCTGTATCCTAATGGTATCAAAGAGTCAGCATCAAGAACATCACTCCATTCCAAGCCTATTCTCCCCCCCCAGTACCAGCCTGACACCCCCATGGGCACACCCTAATCCATCCTCAAGAAGCTACCAATGCCACCTGTGGAACTTAGGATGGTTCACTATGAAAATTAGAAGAGAACACATCCATCCTCCAATCCATAGAGCATTAGAACCCAGATTTTCAAAACCAAAAAGAACTGCAAATCAAGAATTTAGAACATCAGAAGCCAAAAGGACTCTAGAACCTAGAATGCTAGAATTAGGAGGGACCTCAGAACATAGAAGAGCTAGGAAGACAATTTCAGAATGCAGAAGTCACCTTATCTTATCTCCTCATTTTATAAATGTGGAAACTAATTGACTGGCATAAAAGTCACATAGATAGTGAGGGGACGTGCCAGGAATTAAACTGGTCCCTAAGATCCCATCCTACTCTAACATGCAGTAAATTTAGATAGGTCTGGAATCTTAGGCCCTATTTGGGCTGGCCTTGATGGTCACTGAAATGGAGAAAAGAGAGAAAATACAAAGGAAGGAGAGTTGTGTTTTAGAATTCACATGGACACATGATGAAAGAAAGAGAGCCTGAAAGAGACAGGCATTTACAAGAAGAAAGTGATTTGTCCTAGAGGAAGAAACTCTGACTTACCTGAATGGCAAGGGTAGCAGCACTCCCCATCAACCTCATGCTGTTCCACCAGACATTTCTGTGCATAAGCTGAAGGCATGAGCTGAGTAGTTAAGAACATTCTGAACATCTTGGGTAAAAAAAGACATAATGAGGGCAAGGGAGAGGAAGTGGTCTAGGGTGTCAGAAAAACTGTGCCCTAGCCTTGACCTATCTCTCATTTCTAACTCACATGGGTTAACCACTTACTCTCTTGGGGCCTCAGTTTCCCCATCTGTAAAATGAGAAGAGGGGACATGAAGGCCTTCGGGATTGCTTCCAACTCTAGACTCGAGATCTAGATTTGATTACATTTCTAAGAGAGAGAGTCTAACCAGTCTATATCTTCAAAAAATGAAACCTAGGAAGCCGGGGTGAGAGGGAAGATGGAGAGGGTGTAGCACAGAGGTTCATAGATGCAGATATGATGTAATTTTAATTTTGATTCATTTACACTTAATGTAATGCTTTAAAGGGTTCCAGAGAACTTTGCATTTTTTTAAGTTGACTGAACAATAACAAAACTGTGTCAGGCATTGGGAAAAGGACTGGAGACAGAAAGAAAGGTTTAAGATGTTCCTATTCCAAACTGGGTGGGAAGGGAGGTGAACTATTCAAGGTGCTGCAAAGAAGGGGCTCTGGATGTCAAACTGCTTTTCTTCCTGCTTCCCTGACTTCATTTCTGAGAACCTTGGTACTGTCAAACAAGGACCAGACACCATCATCTGGCTGCCCTTGGTTCCATTTAGTTGATATGTATAGGGCAGTATGGAGGGGAATCCTAGTGTTCCAAGCCCAGCAGAGGCAGATCAAACAACTGGGGCCTGAATCAGAGGCATCCCTTCTTCTTCCTTCCTTAGATCCACCACAGTCCAAAGAGAGTAAATCTCAAAAAGGGTTTTCCTTATGGGAGGGTAGCCTCCAGGGATAATATCACCATATCTCTAGAAATTACAAGAAATCTCTGAGGTCACCTACTACAATTCTCCTATTTTACAAATGGGGACATTGAGGCTGCTGCTGCTACTACTGCTACTACCATTACCACTACTACTACTTCTACTACTACTACTACTTCTACTACTACTACTGTTACTACTACTACTACTACTACTACTACTACTACACGATATAATAGCAAATCTTAGCTATTATAAAAAGTGTATAGGATTGTTCATAAGTGAAGAATTAATGAAAAGCTAACTGTTAGAGGAACATTGGGAAAGTTATTGAGGTGCTAAGTTGGGGTTAGTGAACATTTGCAATTTAAGGTGAAAATTCCTGAGACTATTCTTTTGAGTTTTTATTACCAGAATATTGTCTTAATGGCCATAAAGGTAATAGTAGAAAAATGGTACATGCTGCTGTCTGGGGTGGATAAAGGTGGATATTTGTGCCTAGATCAATTTTTGGAATGACATTGGACATGTCCTAGGTAGGATCTCCCTGACTCCATTTTCCCACTAGGGTTCCCATTCCTTTCTGGAAAGGAAAATTCCCAACCTGATCAATTCTGAGCCTTCCCTTTGACTATATTATTGGCTGTTGGACATGAGTCATACATGGAATCAAACAGAGCTGAGGGAGTTTTTCCTTTGTTACGATAAAACATTGTTATAATTACATTTCTTTCTTTTTCTTTTATAGTAAATTTCTATGAGCAAGAAGTTTGTAAGTACAATAATAAATCTATGGAAAAATAGATACTGGAAAATACTGGAACATCTCTGAATTACCATAATGGGGTACAAATATGAACATCTTATAATTTAAATCTATATTTGTGGTCAAGTTATAATGTAAGGAAGATATTCTCCAAAAGGGAAAAAATAAAAGATTAGACAAGATAGTAAGACAAAAAAATATAATATACAAGTTTTTTTTAATTTAGTGTACTATTCTTTCTTTGAAAGTCTCAGCAGTCCAAAATGGAGGCAGTATGTTTTAGTTAAAGAACAAGTTCAGACTATTTTCTCCAAAAATGCATTTAGCTGACTCTGCCGTCCTAATTTGTTTTTCCTTTTTCTCTTTCCTTATGTGCCCAACAACCAACTCCTGATTAACCTGTTATGCTTTTATTAATGAGAAATGGGGCTTTTATGCAAATGATTCCCAACAAATTTAAGTCATTTCAAGTCAAGTCAAGTCAAAATTCAAGTTTTCCACTCATGACTAAGGGAGCTGAGGTAACAGACTGCAGGGACCTACTGGTATGGCATGTTCAACTCCCTTTCCTTTCAAGTGGATGTTTAATCAGATCCCAACTTCTTTCTGCCACTGGGCTCTTAATTATCCTCACTTTTATAATACTTGGGGCTCATAGGAGGTTGGCTTTGGCCCACAAATGTTTTACTACCTTGGTAAATAAAGCATTGCAGTCCATGGTCATTCTCTCTTGGTTTCTAGGAACTACCTTAAACATAGGAGGCTGGAAGTAGGGCAACTGTTAGGATTACAAGGTGATAACTCAGGTTGTCTGGGCAATTCTCTAGCACAGAATTCACACCTTTAGTTCCAACCTTTGAACTTCTGGGGGAGAGACTTTTCCACTGAGATCTAGATCAGAGGCTTTTCCACTGAAATCAGAATCTTGTCGCTCCCTGTTCAGGCGCCAAAATGTGAAGGCTAGCTCCTCTGAAGAGCTCAGAATCAGTCCTGGCCCCACATTAGGTGCCAAATTGTAAAGGTCCTGTCATCTCTTCAATTATAATCCTTCTCTGGGAGGAGATCTCTTTTTTGTAAAATCTTTTCCTCTGTGAGCAGGTTTCTTGGGAAGCTTCTGGAGCCTCCAGCCAGACTCTCTCCTTCCAGATTGCCATCCCAACTCTGTCCCAGACTAGCCTCACCTTCCAGACCACCATCTAAACTCAATCTTCCAGTCAGACTAACTCCTTGCCTTATTGCCCTCCTCTTTTATCCTAGCAGAGAACGGGCTAGTGAGAACTCAGGGGCTTGTGGGAAATACTTCAACCAATGAACTTGCTCCTCTTAAAGGAGCAAACTCCTTTAAACATGTAAACTCTCCCCCAGAAGTCCAAAGGTAAACTCCCCCTAAAGGCTGGAACTAAAGGTGTGAATTCTGTGCTAGAGAATTGCCCAGACAACTTGAGTTATCACCTTGTAATCCTAACAGGCAACCTGCTAGAACTCCCCTTCCTGCTCACTGAGGAAGAGTAAGATATCCCTCCTCACACACACACACACACACACACACACACACACACACACACACACACACATCTTCCTTTGGTCTGCAGGTGGTGCCTTTGAAAAAGAAAGAACATGGCAGACCTGCTTGAGCTTCTAATCATCTGAAGACCAAAAACCTGGATTGACCAATCAGAGAAAATGCTTTGTAGAAGCTGTGAGCCCTTCTGGACTGTTATATGAACAATTGTGTTGCTCTCTGAGTCAACTTGAAATTCTCCTGGTATCTTAGGCAACTACAAAACCAGTTCAAACTTGCATAGACATCCTGAGTTACAAGCACCCAACTCTTTTATGAGCTCAGTCTTATCTTTGGATCTGTCCCACTTACCTGTACTCTTGAGAGAAATTAAGACACATAATTTGATTGTCTTTCTTAAACTGAACTCGGGGGAAAGATTGACAATGTACACACATGCGCAAGAACACACACACACACACACACACACACACACATAGCAGTTAAGTCCCAAGACTTGCATCAGAGTCTTCCCAATTTTGAGCAGCTTCTTTGGAGGGCTCAAGTAAATAAGGCATCCTGGCAGTGTAACCCTCAGCAAATCCCCTAACCTCTTTTTCCTTGGCAGCTCTCTAAAATTGTAGATTGCAGAGAAAGTGTTGACTTACATCAATAGAGGAATTTTCCTCTGCAAGAGTAAACTCCCAAGCCAAGTTTCTCTTCCTATGTCCAATTTTTCATTTATTTTCACTTCCATATTGATCCCTCTCCATATCTGTGCTAATTACACAGACCTTAGAACATAGTATAAAAAGAAAAAAAATGATATTTTGTAGTAGAGATATGTTGGTAATTTTCTCTACCTGCTGTCTAGTCTTCTCTCCCCTCTTCACATCACTAACATCAAGAGGAAAGCTTCAGGACTTTATCTTCCTTTTGTGTCCATCTACAGGCAAGGAGAGGGTGGGAAGGCAATGGGGCAGAAGGAATGAGGAAAGAGGGCACAGGGTGTCAGGGATCTAGGAAACGGAGAATGGAAGGGAAAGACTAAGGTGAGGAGGAGGAGGGAACTGGGAAGATTGTCGAAATGGGAATCAGGAAGGAAAACAAGAAGTGGCTGTGCAGCTGGCTTGGGATCTTCCTCTGAATCCTCTTCCCCTGACTTCTGGAGTCAAGTCTACAGCCATCCCTCTTCTCTCTCTTAGAATGGAGGCCCATTTTTTGGTTGGAAGGGAGGTTGGGGTAAGGAATTGGACAGCAGGCAGTCCCTGCCCAGCTGCCCCCAGACCTGGATTCTTACCATAAAGCAGTATATGTTTACCATTTATGTGGATCTCAGTCTGATGTGCTCAGCTCCAGAAAACATAGTTTCCTCTTCTTTAACCAGGGTCTTCAAAGACAGTAAAGTGAAAGAGGAAACTTCAAATATGTCAGCAAGCAAACTAAGTTCTCTCAAAAGGAACAACTCTTTTTAGTCAAAGATGTGAGTTCCCATAGTCCTCTCTTTGGATGTAGATGCCTCTCTTCTTCACAAGATCATTGGAACTGGCATCAATCATCTCACTGTTGAAAAAAGCCAAATCCATCATAGTTGATCATCACATAATCTTGTTGTGCTATGTACAATGTTCTCTTGATTCTGATCACTTCACTCAGCATCAGTTAATGTAAATATCTCCAGGTTTTTCTAAAATCAGCTTCTTGATCATATCTTATAGAACAATAATATTCCTTAAATTCATCTACCTTAACTTATCCAATCATTCCCTAACTGATGGACATCCATTTGTTAGGATTACAAGGTGATAACTCAGGTTGTCTAAACAACTCTCTAGCTCAGAATTCACACCTTTGATTCAGGCCTTTGAAAGGAGTTTGCACCTTTGGACTTCGAGGGAGAGTTTACATGTTTAAAGGAGTTTGCACCTTTAAAAGGACCAAGTTCATTGGCTTAAGCCCCGTTGAGTTCTCACTAGCCTAATCTCTGTGAGGATAAAAGAGGGCAGCATTGGGTCTGGAGGGGAGTCTGACTGGGAGATTGAGTTGAGATGCAGTCTGGAAGGATAAGTTAGAGATGACCGGACCTTTACATCCACTCAGTTTCCAATTATCAAGGGTCCTAGAATATAATGTTCCAAAGGCCAGAGGAACTTGAACTGTAGCCAAGAATCAAGTACCCAGCAAAATTAAGCATTGTCTGTTAGGGAAAAGATGAACATTCAATAAAATTGAGGACTTTTGATTATTTTTGATGAAAAGACCAGAGCTGAACAGAAAATTTGATCTTCAACTATAGAACTCAAGAAAAGCATAAGAAGGTAAAAAAGAAAGAAAAAAACCCAATGATTTAAAAATTTAAATGTTTACATCCCTACATGGAAGGATGATATATATAGCTCTTGAAAACTGTATCTTTGATAGAGGTATACTTACAGGGTATAGACTTTAATATGATGATCTAAAAAAAGAAAGTAGGGTGGAAAAGGAATTGTACTGAAAGAGAAGGGAAAAGGAGGTAAAATGGGGTAAATTACTTCACATAAAGAGGCAAAAAAGGCCTATTACACTTGAAGGAAAGAAGAGAGGGGGATGAGCACTGTTTGAACCTTATATCTCATTGGATTTGGCTCAGAGAAGAAATACCACAAATATTTAGTTTGATATAAAAACTAGTTTCAAGAAGGAGGACAGAAGTAAAGTAAAAGCTGCTAGGTCCTGGGTAATCCTGATTGTAGCTCTTTGAAATTTGAATTGTTTCTTTCTGGTTGCTTGCAGTGTTTTCTCCTTGATCTGATAATTCTGGAATTTAGCTATAATGTTCCTTGGAGTTTTCATTTTAAGGTCTCTTTCAGAAGAAAAAGAAAGAGGAAGAGAAGGAAGAGGAGGAGGAAGAGGAGGAGGAGGAGGAGGGAGAAAGACATAGAAAAAGAGAGAAAGAAGGAGGATGGATGGGTGGAGAGAGGGAGAAAGGCACACAGAGAGATATGACATGAATATATACATGCATAGATAATATATAGAAGACATATAGAAACATAGAGACAGATAGAAAGATAGAGGTAAAGGGAAGGATAGAGGGAGATGATTGAAAGATAAAGATAGATGGGTGGGTAGACAAAAGATAGACATATAGATGGGTGGAAAGATAGAATAAAAGGAGGAAAGAAAGATAAATAGGTTAAAACAATTTGAAATATTTCAAATTCAGCTTTCCTATGCACACTTTCTTCAAACCTCCTTACTCCAAGCTTCTACCCCCCCCCAACACTACTGAATTCTCCTATAGATAGAAGTAGAAAAGTCTAAAAAGGACAGACTGTTCTTGGAGAGGATTGAAGGAGATTGCCCTGGGAACTGCCTCAAATTCAAGGTTGTGGCAGAAATTTGGAGAGGAAAGAACAGAAGGGAAGGAAGAATCTTCTAGTAGAGATGAGAAAGCCAGATGGTGGAGGACCACCTTCCTGCCCTTTGAAATGATAATGATCATCTTTTGTCATCTTTTGGTTCTTCTGGCCTTTTGAAAAGACGGAATTGAGGGCTGGGAGAGGGACTGTGTCTGTCCTACTTTTCTTTCCCCCATTGCAGGTAGTTATCATGGAAGCCTTTTTCTCTTTATCAATGAATTCATTCTTCTCATTTACAGGCTTGTTCTTCCCCGAGAACAGCATGTATTTGAAGAGATACCCTGAAGGTTTTATGTTTCATAGTAGGATTTGGTGTGGGAGGGCTACCATTTTACAGCTTCATGTTATGAATGATCCTATAATTCTTCCAAAAAGAGCATGGAATCTTAAAACCTGGCTTCACTTGGATTTCCTGTGGGAAAATGAATCATTTGACTCATGGGGCCACTGAGAGTGAGGTAGATCCCAGACAGAGGCCTACTTCTATTGAAAAGGAAAGGGATATAGATGGGACTGGAGGCAGGCCTGTCTTTGAATAGGATATGAAGCCCTATTTGTGAGTATTCAGAATATATCCCTTTTTCATTGAGGAAATGGAGAGCATACACTCTCATGCCCCATTCTCATGACTATATAAATAGGAGCATAAAAAATACGGAGGTGACAAAAGATTCACAGTATAGAAAACAATGTGCTAGATATTTGGAGAGACAGGATTTAGGAAAGACTTAGAGTAAGACAATAGAGTAGAGCAGATGGAATGCTACACTAGACCCCAGTCCTACCACTATCAAGTATAAGGCCTATCAACTTGAGTCTCTGAGTCTCAGTTTGCTCATCAGGATAATGGGAATGGAGTCATGTAGGTGCACAGTAGATAGAGTGCCAGTCCTAGAATTAGAAAAAAATATATATTTTGCTGAGTTGAAATCTGGCCCCAGAAAGTTACTAGTTGTGACTCTGGATAAGTCATTCATCCCTGTTGGCCAAAGACCTAGAAAAGGAAATTGCCAACCACCCCAGTACTTTTGCCACAAAAACCCTAAATGAGGTTAGGGAGACTCAGAGCTGAAAACAGCTCTTTCAAGACTCAGATAATGGGTGTAAACAATTTGAAAAGTTTCAAAATCCACAGCTCTCCAAACCTCCCCACTCCAGACTTTTATCTCTCAACACTATTAATGCGCTCTCCTAAGATGCAAACCATTTTTAACCCATTCCAGTCAAGCCAAATTCCTTTAATAAGGGCACTACTCCTCTCCCCGCTCCCTTGTAAATCCTTAACTAGTTCTAGTTTGTATTACTCCTCCCCTCACTTAGGTCTTTGGCACAATCCTAAAACTCTTAGTACTGCCTTATTGCTATAAAGGACAAGCTGTGACTGAAACTTAAGAGTCCTGGGATTGGGAGAGGTAAAATTACCAATAATACCTTCTATTTAAATAGCATCATAAAGTTTGCCAAATAAAATAAAATGAAATAAATTTCATCTTAGTCTTACAACAACCCTGAGAAATAGATTCTATTATCTCCATTTTACAGAAGAGCAAAAATGAGATAGATAACTAGGAAGTATCTTGAAGATTAATGAACTCAAGGTGCCCCTCATTACAGATCCAATGCTTTGTGTACTTTGGTGCCACCTTGTGGCCATTCCAAGCACTTTTATTTAGTGAAAATGCTCAGAACGACAAGATCCAGCTGGATGGGACTTTAGAGGTCATTTAATTTAATGTCTTCATTTTATAGATGAGGAAAATGAGAATCAGAGGAATTGAGACTCAGAAGAGTCTGCCTCAGAGGACTTGTCTAAAGTCATACAACTAATAAATAGGAGAACCAAGATTTGGACCCAGATCCCTGCTCCTAGTGTTCGTTCTTAATATGTCTATACCCCAAATTCAGGTAGACTTTAATGGCCTATTTATCAATGCAGAAGATGTATATTTCAGAATCTATCAGCAAGAATAATTAAAATAGGAAGCTAATAGATGGGGAACTAGATTGGACTTCTTCCTTTCCTGCTAGGCTTCCTTCTCTTGACCCGAGTGAAAATTCCTAGTTACAACTGTTTAATTAAAGATAGGACACCACTATCCACCTGTAAGGTTTTCTGCAGCAGGAATCTGGGCATCAGGTTACGTGTCCTATCATTGCATCTACTTTCCACCCTAGAACAGTCACCCTCTGACACTAGGACCAGAAGCAATGCTAGTCCTCACAGGGGGATTAATCCATTGGAGCCCTTCCCCAAGGATCAGTTGTCCTAATGGGTGAGAGTGACCAAATTCTCCCAACCCTATTGTCTCCCTCTAACTGATCCCAGATCACAGCTTATTTTTCTTCTAGTTACAGGAAAAACTTCACCTTCTGGTCCCTCTGAAGTATATATTCTCCCTCTGTGCTATACAAAACTTCCATTTCTTGCCCCAGAACAATTTTCAACACTGCCCTCATCCTGGAAATTATATGCCAGTCAGCTCTCCTATGGTTCTACTCACCATCGCTAGAACTCCCAAGACCAGAACAGCTATCGTCCCCCTATCTGTGTAGTCTTACATTAGAATATAAGTTATTTGAAGGTGGATACCATATTTCACTAGTTTTTGTTTTCCAAGAATACTTCTTGAATAGTAGCTGCCTAATACTTTCCCTCATTTTGTTTGTTTGTTCATTTGTTTGTTCTTTTGTTCCTTACTTCCTTCATGTTCCCTTCCAAAAGTGAAATGACTCCCACTCTAATATGAACTCCAAGGATACAAAGTAACAACCCTTCACAAGGCAAAGTTGGCTTCAGATAGGTTTATTTTGCTTGAGTTTGAAACACTTAGATATTTAACAGATACCAGGTGTTTGGGAAAGTTGATACAGGATTACACATTTCTATACCCAAAAGCAAACCTGTTGGGCTAGCCAGAAAGAGGTAACACAGTAGCAGCTAAGAGGTATGATTGGATTACATTTAATGAAACATCTCAACTGGGTCCATTTAGGCTCCAGACTTCTTGTGTTAATGATCCTGGCTGACAAATATACATTTAAAAAAAAATATTAGATGGATTAATAACAGTCTAAATGTCATTTGAAACAGTCATTTTTCCCCCCAGAAGGAGTTCCCCAGTCTCAGGCTGACAAGTACCTGAGAACATCTCCATTCTTATATCTGCCTCTGGGCGGAGACAATACCTGGGGCAGGCCCTGTCCTGGGCTAGGACAGAAGGGGAAAAAGCACTGGGCACATAGATGGCCCCAAGAAGGAACCCAGCCATCAAAGCTGGTCTCCTGGACTGCTTGGAACAGACTGGGGGATTGAAGCACAGGTTTTGAGCTCAGTCTTCAGCTACCACACTCTGCATTTCTCCTCCGGATGCATTACTGTCCCGTTGTGGCAATGGAAGGCTTCTGAAAAGGCTTCAAAGTTTTGCAAGGATCCCATGACCCTGAAGGACACAAGTGGAAACAGGAATGAAAACCTAGTTATGGACAGATGCTGCTCAATGGGCAGTTAGTTGGTGCAGGGGACAGAGAGCTGGGTTTAGAGACAGAAAGACTTACATTGCAATCCTGCCTCAGACATATCCTAGCTGTGTGACCCTGGGCAAGTCACTTTACCCTGTTTGCCTCAGTTTTCTTATATTTAAAATGAACTGGAGAAGGAAATGGTAAATCACACTAGTGCCTTTGCTAAGAATATCCCAAATAGAATTGTGAAAACTCAAACACAACTAAACAATAACAAAAAAAAAAAAACCAAAAAAACAAAAACATAAATAGTCATAAAGGGAGCACATGCAACTCTAGAATGGTAGGATTATTACCTAGGAAAGAAATTTGGATTAGGCGGTAGACAGAGTTTTGGATTGTGGCAATATCTGTAACCAAGTAGTAGAGTGAGTAGTTAAGAAAACACTGAATTTGAATGCTGCCTCTGACATTGGCTCTGTGGCTCTGGGCAAGTCATTTTTCAGCCTCAGTTTGCTCACTTGTAAAATGGGAATAATAACAGCTTCTATCTCACCTGTTACTATGAGGACCAAATAATATCCAGAGTTTTCATTTTATAGATGTTATTCAACTTAATCCTCACTATGATCTTGTGAGGTCATTATTATCCTCATGTTGCAAATGAGGAAACTGAGGCTTAATGTTATTATACATTCACAATATACAATGTATAATATACTATGTCATGTATAATCATGAACATAATGTAGTCTTATGATATATATATATATACAGAACATTATGTTACAATTATGTCATTATACTATTACACATAGTATAAAATATGTCATAATATTATATACCCTATATAATTATATAATATACCCTATATAATTATAATCATGACATATATACATATATTAGTTTGCATATTATATTCCAATTATTATGTTTTTATTGTTCACTTATTTCATTCATATTCAATTCTTTGTCACCCCATTAAGGATTTTCTTGCAAAGATACTGGAATGATTTACTATTTCCTTTTATTATTATTATTATTATTATTATTATTATTATTATTATTATATTCCTGTTATTAAACCATCTATTTTTTTTTTTAATGTATACTTATCAGCCAAGAAGTCTGGAGCCTAAATGGACTATAATCTGGTTGAGGTGTTTCATTAAATGTAATCCAATCATACCTCTTAGCTACTACTGTGTTACTCTTCCTGGTTAGCCCAACAGGTTTGTAATCCTGTACCGACTTTCCCAAGCTCATGTTCCAGATGAGGAAACTGAGGCACACAGAGTAAAGTGATATATGCCGTGATTCATAATTTGATGTGAAATAGAATACAATATCCTAGACAATTATTAGAATTATAATTAATATATAATTATTATATTACTATATTATAATATATTGCATTGTAATAAAATATTGTACATAGACAATTATCATAATTATAATTAATATGTATATAACATAAATAAATGTAAATATAATAATAAAACAAAAAGTTATTATGATAACATAGAAAATGATGACAGTGTGTCCTGGTAAGCAGAAAGCTTGCAGCCCAGAAGACTAGAGTCTCATCCTTTCCTGACACATACTAAGTCTGGAAGCTCTCAGTGCTCTCCGCAAGATTACAAAACTCTATAATGAAGAGGAAGTGCACACCTACATCAGTATAGGGAGTTTCCTCCTCTGGGAGTTCCCCATGCCCAATTCCTATTACAGTTATTATTATGGCAGGTTCTTTGCCAACTTTGCCACTAGCTCAGTGCCCATCCTTTGGATAACTCAGTGTTTCCATATGGAAAGGGGATTGGTTTAATAGACTCTAAGCTCCCTTCCATAACTCAAAACAAACCGGGCTTGTGAAATTAGGTGGTGCCCCACCAGGGGAAACTGAAGGTCTTTTGTGGCTCTGACAATTTTGTGCTGGCTCTGTAGAGAGACTGAAACACCCCTTTTGGTTCCAGCTTTGTAGGAGAGATATCTCAGAAGGCTCACCATGGCAAGTAAGTTAATTAACTCTGAGCTAAACTCACCTAGCTAGGCTGGAGGGCTGAGCCCTACCAACTATTTGATCATGGTGGGAGAGAACAAGATTTAGAGCAACCATTTTTCACCTTTTGGGTGACTTGGACTCCATTGGCAATTTAGGAAAGTCTAGAGATCCTTGCTTGTTTTAAATATATGAATTAATGAAATTAAATGAAAAATGAATAATAAAAAATAATTAAAAATGAATTAAATATGAAAAAATATTAACTAAATATATGAAAACACAGAGGATCACCCAAAAATGAAAGGTTAATGAAAATAAAGGTACAATTTTTTCATGGAAACAACAAACATGGACCTGGGAAGATTTTGAGGGGGTAGAAGAGTATAAAAGTGCCAGCCATGCTGTGGTCCAGGAAATTCATGAATTGGACATGACTGAATCCCAAAGTATTTTTTATCTGTTCACAATCATGGACCTCTACTCTTAGCAGTCTGTGGACCCCAGATGAAGAAGCCTTGGTCTAGAGCTTGGGGCCTGACTACAGAGGGGAACACTGGTGACAGGGTAGGGTATGCAAATCTCGGGAAAATATTCTCATAGACATGCTCAGACAATATTCCTTCCTTTCCTCCCTAAAACAACACTGACCCAAGAAAGCTTCATGGAGAGACAAGGGAGGCAATAACTTGGGAGATACAATGGCATTTTGCAAGTCAGTGGTATAGAGAGGGAGGCAGCTGGAGAGTGAATGCCTCCCTGGTACCAAGGAATAACTAGAATAACTAGAAATTTTTGTACTCAGGCTATGAACCACAAACCCTACCCAGGGCATACCAGCTCCATCACCTGGTGGGTTCCCCTTTTTATTATTCTTGTTAGTCTGTTGCCAAGTCCTACTGGACTTAGGTCACTGGAGGAGCTTCAAGAATTGCTATTATTCTCTAACATCAATGCTTTCTCAATTGGGAAGACTTTGAATTCAGTGCCCTGGGCCAGAGCTCTGTTGGCCTACCCTTGTTCCAGCTCTGCTGGCAAATTAACTCCCTATTTTCCCACATCTTTCTGCCTCCTCATTTTGAATCCTGAAAGGGTTTCAGAGTAGTCTCCCCAAATGAGTTCACTCAAGGATACACCACTGGAAGTCAACCTGGCTCAGGGAAGAGAAAAGGTTGGTTTATAAATGGGGTTTCTTTGAAACGGATTGTCCTGTAAAAGTCCCAGCATCTGGGGACGTTCAGGGATTTGGCTTCCTTGACCTCAGCAGGTAGATCCAGAATGCTCTGCTTGCCTGTACTTCAGAGGACTGTGGACATCTGTCTTTATGGACTGACTGGCATATTCCGGTCTGTAGGATCCACACCAAACCTGTGGGGAAAGAGTGTGTCTTCTCATAGAGCCCTGGGTAACAGTTCACACATCCCTATGGAAGAATACAATGGGCCCATGTAGAATTCTCTTGCTCATAGCTGTGGTCCCCAGGGGACTTTGCTTTCACAGAATAAGCCCAGTCCCCAGTCCAGCCCCTTACCAGCCTCCTGTCATTGGAGGTCACTGTGTATACAGGGAAGAGTGGAATGGTGTTGGGGAGGAGTTCTGAACACAAACATAGAAAAGAACCAGAAACTACTTAATTCTCTGTCATCTGAGGAATGGTCAAAGGAACTGGACATCTTTCACCTGAAGCAGATTAGACTTGGGATGAGAAATATCCTACCAATCAAAGCCATCCCTAAGAGGAAGAGGCTGCCCAAGAGGTTGTGGTTTCCCCCTTCTTAGGGTTCTTTAAACAGAGTGACCATTCATTGGGTAGCATGTGAAGCTGATGTTCTTTTAAGGCATTGCTTGGAACAGAGTGCTGCTGGGGTCTGTTTTTACATTATGTTAACTTACTAGCCAAGTGACCTTTGGCAAGCTCATTGTCCTTCTTTGGGCCTTAATTTCCTCATCTGTCAAATGAGAATAAATTAACTACTATTCTGCCTTCAAGGCAAGACTTGGGGAAAGATTATAGGAGCTAGTGGGTAGGGAAATTAAAATACCTATTGCAAATGTGGCTGGCCAAAAGTTGTAAGGCAGTTTGATCTGAGATCAAATCCTTCTTTCCCTCTGTGGGCCTCAGTCTACACATTTATAAAATGAGACACCTCTATATTCCTTCCATCTCTCAATTTCTCATGCTTTATATAAAGAATTAATTATATAAATTATATAATAAACAAATATATATGTATATATATATGAATGAATTATATAAAGAATTCAGCAGGGTCTGAACCACAATACTGCCTAGTTAATGATTAAATAGATGAAGAATACATCTTTCCTTAGGTGCTGGTTATTCTGTAAAGGTTCATGTAGAGAGGTATAATTAGAAATCTTTGTACTTAGGAAAATTCAGTGGAAGGGAGGATGGAACTTCAGGGCACATTATCCAGTCCCTGTTGGGAAGAAGGCAAGTTCATGATCTGCTTGTTTCTTCTTTTACCATATTTTTATTGCTAAGTTTTGTTGCTGCAACACTGTAGGAGCAATGTTGTATGTCATACCCCTCTACATTTCTGCCTCCTGGGAAGAACCCCCATTCACCCTGCCCTAGTTGTAGCTCAGCCAATGTAGAGGCCACCTGAAATCCAGAAAACTTTAGTCCCTTTGACCTAGGGATGTACAAGGCAAGAGAGGAGAGGCTGAGGAGATCCCTCCCTGACCTGGTAATAGGCTTAAGGTCCTACCTGGGCAAAGTTGATGAAGAAAAGCTGTTCATGGGTAAGATTCAGTCCTGGCAGTGTGGGTTCTCTTCCTTTTTGTTCCATCCACTTTATATAAGCCTGTGTATAAGATAGATAAAGCCGGTGTTACCCAGAATGTGTGAGAGTCTATCATGGCAAAAGATTTTTCTATAGCTGGGACCAACCCAGTCTGGCACAGGCACAATGATAATTGCTGACAGTTATATAGTACCATATAAAAATATATACCTACTATGTGCTTTATATTTATTATCTCATTTGATCCTCACAACAATTCTGAGAGGTAGGGGGCTGTTATGGTCCCATTTTACAGATAACTATAATGATAACAATAATAGTAAACACATATAACCCCTACTATGTGCCAGATACTGAGATAAGCACTTGATAATTGTTACTTCAATTGATCATCATAGTAACCCTATAAATTAAGGGCTGTTCTGATTCCTATTTTACAGACAAAGAAAGTGAGGCAGATAGAGGTTAAATTTCTCATCTGGGGTAACATAGCTGATAAAATGTCTGAATCTGGATTTGAACTCAAACCCCATGCCTTATCCACTGTGCTATGAGTTAGTCGCGGGTATCGCCACTGAGTTTCAAGTTTTGGGGAATGACAGACAATGCCTTGTAAATGGAAGCTCTCATTTGCTAAATGGCAGGCTCAAGTAAACAGAGGAAGCAGCATGGATTGCTAATGGATTAGTAGTCAGAAGGTCTCAGTTCAAATCCTGGCTTTGCTGCTGACTGCTTCTGTGACCTTGACTCCTCTGGGCCTCAATTTATTCATCAGTTACATTAAGCTCCAAGGCCTTTTTTGGCTCTGAGTTGATGACCTTAAAAATCTTTTGTCCTGGGTTTAGAGTATAAGACTTCTCATTTGAGTTATGAATCTCACCCTTGTTGAAATCCTTTGACAAATCATTTTTTCTCTCTCTGCCTCAGTTTCCTATCTATAAAATGAGTGGGTTAGATTAGATAATTTCTGAGTTCCATTTATGTTCTAAATCCCAAGATCTTCTGCCTATGTTTCAGGCTTCAAATACTCAAGAAATAATTTCAAAATACAACTTGGCACAGGACCATCAATTGTATACAGTAGGCACTAAATAGGGGCTGAATGAAGAAATGAAATCCAGCTTACCTTATAAGCTTGCCGTATGCCTCCATTATCTGCAATGTTTTCTCCTAGTGTGCCAACCCCACTCACCTTTGGGTATGAGAAAGAAAAAGCAGAATCATTGGGACAAGACATTTCAACTTATTCCCCTCCAATCCCATCCTTCTTCTAAAGCCCAGCTAAGCCACCTCTTCCAAGAAGCCTTTCATAATCTCTCACATCATTCCTGCTCTTTCTTTCCTCACAGTATCTACTGCTTTCTCTGATTTTCTATACAGAGCCTGGTATACAGCAGGATTTTTAATCAGCTAAAATCTGATTTCCTGTGGAGAGCTACTTTTTAATCTCTATGTTCCTTCAATTTGCTTATATCACTATGTCTAAGTCATTAACGCATTTATATCTTGGTAAGTGGTGTTAGGAGTGGATCAAGCCCTAATTTCTTCCATCATAGTTTACAATTTTCCCAGCAGTTTTTGTCAAATAGTGAGTTCTTATCCCAAAAGCTGGGGTCTTGGGGTTTGTCAAACGCTAGATTATTAAAGTTATTGACTATTTTGTCTGTGAACCTAACCTATTCCACTGATCAACTAGTCTATTTCTTAGCCAATACCAAATGGTTTTGGTGACTGATGCTTTATAATATAATTTTAGGTTTGGCACAGTTAGACCACCTTCATTAGCATTGTTTTTTCATTAATTCCCTTGAAATTATTGATTTTTTGCTTTTCTAGATGACCTTTTTTTCGCTATTTTATCTAGATCTGTAAAATAATTTCTTGGGAGTTGTATTGATATGACACTAAATAAGTAGATTAATTTAGGTAGTATTGTCATTTTTATTATATTCACTCTGCCTACTCATGAGCCCTTGATATTTTTCCAACTGATTAGATATGACTATATTTGTGTGGGAAGTGTTTTACAGTTGTGTTCCTATAGTTCCTGGCTTTCCCTTGGCAGATAGGCTACTTGTAACTCTTGAGTAATCTTGTACACAAACCTTATGCATGTGCTGTTTCCTTTCATCCTTGAGATGTAACTTCTCAAAGGCAGGAACCTAACATTATGTGCCCGACACATAGTAGGTGTTTTAAAAATTCTTGTTGGTTGGTTGAGTAATTAGATAGTTAGTTATTCACTCCCATCACAGCCCATTGACCCCCAGGCTTTTATTTGCCCAGGTTCCTTTGGGAGCTGGGCGCTCTAGCTAGCAACGTGGGGATGTCTCTCTCACTCACGTGCTGACCACCTGCCAGGTCCCAGGTGTAGTTGCCATACTGATACACCATGCAATTTGTCTGTTCCTTGAAGTGCTGGGATGAGAAGTTACTCCACCAATCAAACATGTTTCCATCTTTGTCAAAGTTCCTGCCTGGGGGAAGAGAAGGGAAGGAGACGGCCCAGGGGAAGACAGCCTGGCTCTAGAAAGAACAGGGATACTAACACACAAACCCAACCCATCAGCAACATTGAACAGAACAGGAAATGAGTTACTGCCACTGCTGGGAGGTCACATGGGGTCATCTGAGAATCCATATGGTCAGTTGGATTCCTTAATGGATAGAGCACTGGGCTTGGAACCAGATAAACATCTTCCCGAGTTCAAATCTGGCCTCAGACACTTACTAGCTGGGTGGCCAAGGCAATTTAAAATCTGTAGTCCAAACACCTCTTAGGACGTCATCTCCATATTTTCTCTAATTGCGTGCTATCCTAGCCATACTGTCTATCCAGTTGCTCTCTAAACGTAATATTCCCTCTCCCACCTCCATGTCTTTGCTTAAACTATATCTTTTGTCCAGAATGCACTCCATTTTCACAGACCTCCTAATTTCTTTCAAAGCTCAGCTCAATTTCTTTTGATTTTTATGACTCCTCCCCTTACTTAAATGTCACTTTACATATTGTTTCCTCTATCTTGTAGATTGATTGGAGGGTGGCACTATGAACCCCAAAATCCCATTGAAGG
This sequence comes from Sminthopsis crassicaudata, assembly GCF_048593235.1. NCBI lineage: Eukaryota > Metazoa > Chordata > Mammalia > Dasyuromorphia > Dasyuridae > Sminthopsis > Sminthopsis crassicaudata. The sequence goes on along the minus strand of NC_133619.1, from coordinate 632,083,925 downwards.
ACACCTCCATATTTCTCCTGTGGCTTGCCTGACTTTGTCTCCTTCCCCTGAGTAGGTGCCTTTCCTGGCTCCCCTTCCTGACCTCTTCCTTATTGAATTGTAAATTCCTTATTTTTGTATCTTCAGCATTTAGTATTCTGACTGGCACACAGTAGGTATTTAATAACTGTTTACTGATTGACTGTTAGTTCCTCCAAGTCAGGAATTGTTTTATGTTCCGGTACCCTGAAGTTTTGGTGGGGAGACTGAATTTGTGATTTTTATTGGTACAAATACCAACTTATTGGTACAGAGTGAACATGGAGTCTCCCAATGCACATGGACACCTACTCTACAAGTGAGAGTTAACTTAGGGCAAGAAAAAATAAAGGAACTGCTCAAGGTCACATGACCTGAATACAATAGACTGGATTTGAATTTAGCTCTTCCTGATTCCAAGGTCTCTCTCTATCCATTATATGACTCTTCCTGCTGATCAAGAAGTACTTAGTGAATCCCATGCCCAATTTTGTGACAAATCGGGCTTTCTACTTGGGAAGCTGGCCACATCCATGCTTCCAGCTTCTAAAATTTTGCTTGGAGAGCTGATGGGGTCAATGTCTAGTGTAGATCCCTCTTCTGACAGATGAAAAACAAGCCCAGATGGGCTATCGTCTCCAGTGGGAGACTTCTAGGCCTTGGTAATGGCCTTCAAGCAGAGATGGGATGATAATTATGGAGGATTTCCATTTTAGTTGGGGTTGGACAAAGGTGATTTCTGGGATCTTTATGACTTGCTCAGGGTCATGTGACTAACATGTGGTAGAGAGATTAAAACAAGATTCTTTACAAATTCCAAGCCCACTCACTCACTTCCCTTCATGCTACCCTTCCCTTCTCACCCTGCGCAATGAGGCTCAGCTCTTGGTCTTTATTGAGCTTGCACACATGGCTATCCTATAACCTCCATCAGGATGAGTGGTTTTTGAAATCCAACACCCAAACACCATCTGTGTCCTTCCTCATTTCACCCCCTGGCCTGGACCTCAGCACTGAAACTTGGAATATTATCATTGGTCTCTGCCTGAGGGGATTAGATACATGGTGTATTTGAGAAGAAAGAGGGGTGAAGGAGGATCTTACTCACCATTGTCATCAAACCCATGGGTGATCTCATGGCCAATCACCATCCCAATCCCTCCAAAATTCAAGGCCTGAAGTTGCTGCTTGCTGAAGAAGGGGGGCTGCAAGATCCCAGCAGGAAACACTGCAGAACAAGCAGCAGCTTATAGCTTATAGACCTAGAGCTGAAAGGGACTTCAGAGACAACTTACTCCAACTTGTTATTGTGCAGATCAGGAAACTGAGGCCCAGAAAGGGAAATAAATTGCTAAGGTCACACAACTAATGTCAGGCTAGATCTGAATCCAGGTCCTCTGATACTAAAGCCAGGGCTTTTTCCTTTATAAGACTCTGTCAGCCTATTGCCTTATTCTTTTAGATTGCTCACTGCTTGGGAGGAGATCACAGGATTAGAGTCATAGATTTTGTCAGTCAGCCAGCCAATGAGCATTTCTTAAGCACCTGCTGTATGCCAGGCACTGTGTCAAGCAGTGGGGATGAAAGAAAAGCAAGAAATGCACAGTCAAATGGGGGAGACACCATGAAAATAACTTCATATAAACAAAATACAGGACAAATTATTATCCCCATTTCCTAGATGAGGAAAATGAAGCTCATAGAGAAAGACATAAATCCAGATTGAACTGATATCATGTAGCACCTAGCTTACAGGGCTGAGAATGTGGTTCCCAATCCTCCCATGGAGGACTGCAGAATCCCTCAAAGGTCCCTAATGGGTGCTCAGTGATCATGTATGGGAATATGAACGCACTTCCTTTGAGCAGGCCGTCCTTTCCTCTTCTAAGTCTATAATTTTGGGGATCTGTGGGAGAAACGTATACATATCTTTCCTTCATTTGCTAAATGAGATTCTTACCCTCATTTGAGGTTAATCCTTTGAGGCTTTAACCTATACAAAAAGACAATTAAAAGAATGCTGGCTTTGGAGTGAGCAGATTTGGGTTCCAACTCTGATTGCCCCTGGAGCTTAACAAATAACTATCCTTTTCCGGCCTCAGTTTCCCCCTCTACTTTTCTCAGGCTTTTGTCAAAGAAAAAACCTGTCAGAACTACTCAAAAATAGAAGGGGCTGGGTAAACCCTTCTGGAAGGTTTTCAGTTAAAGACTGGACAACTCTTTGCTGGAAACTTTAGAGTGAGCATCCTATTTGAGTGTGGGGTGGCTGGATGGGAACTGAATAGATGAGTTCAGTTTTAATTCTCAAATTCTAGATTCTGTGTGAGCAAAAAGATGGGAGGAAAGGGGGATAGGCTCTAGAGATTAGAGAGACTTCTCAGAGATCCCTTCCAGTCCTACATCAAAGGTTCACAATCCTCCATCTCCTCTATAAAATAGATATTGGACCAAATGACCTTAGATGACCTGCTGGCTCTCCATCTGGGAGCCTATGGCTACCTCCCTTCTCACTGTCAGGGTAGGAGGGGAGGGCACTGGCCACCAAAGGTTGATGTTGTTCTTTCTAGAAAAAGACCATGACATCATGACTTGCAAGTGATTTGGATTTAAGTGAGGTAGGGCTATCCAAAGTCACCATCCTTACTCTTTTTTCTGCATCCATCTGGCTCCAGTGGCTAGATATAGAACAGGATGACTGGAACTAGCCTGGATGCAGGGAGACACTTGGGTCTTTTTATGCTAAGGCCTTTCCCACGCATCAGTTTTCCTGAGGTAATGTGATTAAGGCTAGGTAAGAAATGAGGTTAAAAAAAAAGGCCTTTTTTACTTAGCCAAAAAAAAAAAAAAAAAAATCAATCTGGAAGAGGGACACCCCGCTGGCCAAAATAGAAACAATTGCTATTTACATCCCCTCTGAGTCATCAGAACCCAAACAATGATTAATAATGTCGTGGTCTGGATCCTATGTTGTCCCATCAGTGAGAATCAGAGTGATTTAGGTTTAAGGAATGTTGTTACAAAAGGAATACAAACCCCAAGGTGGAGGAAGGAGAGGGAAAGATTTCAGCCAAGATAGGAAGAGAGGGACCATATTACCTACCAATCTGGTTTCGATTTGGAGAGTAAAAGGCATTGACTACGGCTGCCCCAATGATCCAGCTGAAAAAGAGCACAGTGATCACTAATTAGATTTGATGACTGTGACCAAGCTGTAGAAGACTAAGAGATGTCCCATGTAGAGGCAATCTGACCCAACTGTGCACTTTGGTAAATCACTTAAATTCTCCCATCTCAGTTTCATCTTCTGCAAAATGGGAGTCACAGCATCCCCAACTCTCAGGTTTGTTCGTTGGGGTTAAAAGAGATCTAGACACATGAGCTTTGATTATTTTGGATATTATATGATGATTTTTAAGACAGCTATATAGCACAGTGGATAGAGTGCCAACCCTGAAGTCAAGAAAACTCCTCGAGTTCAAATGTAGTCTCGGACACTTATTAGCTGGGTGACCCTGGTCAAGTCCCTTAATTCCAATTGTCTCAGAGAGAAAGAGGTTTGTTGATTTGAGGTGGTAAATTAGAGTGCTTAGATAGCAAGGTGGTACAGTGGATAGAGCTCTGGGCCTAGAGTCATTGAATTCAAATATTGCCTAGAAATGTACTAATTCCGTAATCTTGAGCAAGACTCAACACCCAAGAAAGAACAATGATAAGAAAAGCAAAAAGGATCAGAAATAAGTTTCTCCATCCAGTCCAGAAACACATGTGAATACACACACACATGTTAATGTGATAAATGATTCATAATCACCAATATTTTAGGGAGATTCAGAGCTCCCTAGCCCCTTCTTATAAAGTCCTGACTTTTAGTTCAGTTCTTATGGACATTGCTGATGATGAAATTGTTCTCTACTCTGGTGGAAGCTGTTATGTTCTGCTCTGGCTTAGATGGGATATATATGTATATATATATATATATATGTATGTATGTGTATATGTATATATATGTGTGTATATATATATATATATATATATATATATATATATATATATATATCCCATCCAAGGAATATAATATATATATATATATTCTTTGAATATATAGTCTAAAACTATCACTTAATAAGGACTTTAGCTTTAAAAGGTTAATTTCTCCCATCGCATTCAGATCCATCTACAATTGTCCTGATTTCTAATAGCTACTTGACCCAGAATATTCTGGATAAGAAAGTGAGGCTGGTGAGTTTGCACAGCCCTCCCTCACTTCAATCCAATTCATGGCATCACCTCTCTGATATATGGTACTCTTTGAAAATAAAAGACAAACAACAATATCTTTGGACTTCAGTTTCCTCCTCTGTAAAATGGGCATAATAACAGTGAGTCTTTCATAGGTTATTGTGAGGCTCAAATGAGATGATATTTTTAAGGACTCTGCAAACTTTGAAGTTTTATAGAAATCGGTGCTGTTTGGTATTATTATTATTATTTTGGAAACAATTGTGATTAAATGGCTTGCCTGTGTCACCCAATAGTAATTTGAACTTAGATTCCACTGACTTATGGACTTGTGTTGCTCTGAAGAATATTCTCATGCAGCTGCCACTGTACTCACACATCCTGGTCCACCTTCTCCCTCAGTTTCTTCAGACTTTTCTGTGCATTAGACTTAAGATTCTCCAATGTATTCTCAAAGAACAAGTCCTCTGTGAAGTTTAGCTAAGGGAAGGAAATATCAATATAAAAAATAATTAGTCCAAATGAGGAAGTTTTTAAAAGAAAGTGAGCACGAATAGAAGATCTATTCCTGAACCATCCTGTTAATATAATTTATTACTGAATAAACAAATAAATAAAAGATTTATGGCTACTTTCTCTAATCAGTCACTGATAGATATCCTAGAGCTGAAGTCTGATCCTTATTTTTATAAGTTTTATGAGTTAAAAACATTTTTTCTTTTTAGTTTTGAGTTCTAAATGTTATCCCTCCCTCTCTCCCCCCTCCCTCTCAGACATGCAAATCTCAGTAATCAAACATAGGTTATACATGTGCAATTATATACATTTCCATATTAGTCATGTTATTCAAGAAGACTCAAATAAAAGGAAAACAAAAAAAAAATTGAAAACAGCATGTTTCAGTCTGTATTCAATCAATAATAGTTCTTTCTCTGCATTTGGATAGTAGTTGCATCATTAGTACTTTGGGGTTGTCTTGGATCATTGTATCGCTGAGAATTGTTGAGTCTTTCACAATTATTCACAAACAATATTGCTGTCATTATGTATAATGTTCCTCTCACTTCACTTATACATAAGTTCATATAAGTCCAGGATTTTCTTAAATAATCCTTTTTGTCATTTCTTATAATTTTATTCCATTATAATCATATGCCATGGTTTATTTAGCCATTCCCCAAGTGGTGGGCATCCCTTTGATTTCCAATTCTTAGCAACAACCAAAAGAGTTGCTATAAATATTTTCATACAAATATGTCCTTTTCCCTTTTGAGGGTATCTTGGGGATATAAATCTAGCAGTGATATTGCTGGATCAAAGGGGAGGCATAGTTTTATAGCTCTTTGGACATAGTAAATCACTCTCTAAAATGGTTGGAACAGTTCAGAGCTCCACCACTAATGAATTAGTGTTTCAGTTTTATCACATCCTCTCATCCAACATTTTCCTTTTCTGTCATGTTAAAAAAATGTGTAAAGTGATACCCAGATTGTTTTCATTTACATTTCTCTAATTAATAATATTTAGAGCATTTTTCCATATGACTATAGATAACTTTGACTTCTTTGTCTGAAAACTACTGTTCATATCCTTTGACCATTTATCAAATAACAAGTGTTTTTTATGTTTATAAATTTGACTCATTTCTTTATATATTTTAGAAATGAGGTATTTATCAGAGAAATTTGCCACAAAATGTTTCCCCAGTATTTTTGCTTTTAACTATTTTTTACAAATAAAACTAATGCAACTAAATTATTTTAGTTGCATTAATTTTATTTGTACAAAAATATTTAAATTTTGTGTAACTAAAATGATCTGCTTTACATTTCATAATGCTGTCTATATCTTCTTTGGTATTAAATTCTCCCCTTCTCCATAAATCTGAAGATAAACTATTCTTTGTCCTCTTAATTTGCTTATGATATTATCCTTTATGTGTACATCATGTACCTATTTTGATCTTATCTTGGTATGCAGAGTGAGGTGTTAGTCTATACCTAGTTTCTATCATACTATTATGCAGTTTTTGTCAAATAATGAGTTTTTGTTCCAAAAGATTAAGTCTTTGGATTTATTATATACTAGATTAGTAGGGTCATTTATTATAATGAAATTTATACCTAATCTATTCTGCTGATCTATCATTCTTTCTTAGCCAGTAGCAAATTGTTTTGATAATTCTCACTTTATTATGCAGTTCGAGAACTGGTGTAGTTAAACTACTTTTCCCCTCCCCTCCATTTTTGAAGTCTCCCTTATGATAAAGGAAATTTGTTAAATAAAAACAAGTCATTGCGTGACCTTGCCTGGTAGTGTTGATAGCATGCTATCTCTTTTTAGGCCTGTTTCCATCTTCTCCCACTGCCGGAGTGACATTCCATTCTCTATTTTCTGGTACTCAGTTACCCAGAATTCCATCTTCCTTTAGTGTGAATGAACATCACACTATGACTAATAATCCTATCTAATCCTATAGTCATTTTAGTTCTTATTGTCCTTATTCTGTGGATTTGAGTCTCCATCAGTTCAGACAAGTCTTCCCAGATTTCTTTTAATCTCTATATTTGTAATTTCTGTCTACACCATTTTCATAGGCCCAAGGATCCTGGTTAGAGTTTAAGGAGTTAATTTAAACCTGAGGTTCTTATACTCTTGAGAACTTCTTTCCCCAATCCATTCAGGAACTGCTTTTACTTGGGGAAAATCTGATTGTGTTTTTATTAAATAGGTTGATTATTTTGAACATTCAGGGTCTAGATGACCCTTGGACCACATATGAAGACCCCTTCTAGAACAAGGGTGAGATTCCATCATATTCCTCCATTAGACTGTTCATTTAGTCTTTCATAATGGGCACCAACAATATCCCCAGTTCTTTTCCATCCTGACTAACATCATTGAAGACAAGGAAATTGGTGAGTGACTTGTGGGGTGGTAGCCTCACCTGGTAATATTCATCATCAAGTTTCTTATTTTGTTCTTCTAAAATGTAGTCTGGGTAGCCAATCTGCTCCTTGATGGCTGTGGCCTGCAATAGAGAAGGGACGCAGAGGGGCATAAAAGTAGAGAGTATGTTGGATTTAGGTGAATTGGACCTGGCTTCAGATACCCCACAAGTCATTTCCATTTCCTGAACCTTATTTATTTTCTATATATGTGAATGTGGGAAAGGTTTATTATTTCAGGAGAATGTAGATGTTCATTGTGTGGACACTCCCATCACTAATGCAGATTGCATCCCTTCACTGGCTTTGAAAAGCCATTGTTAAAGAACTAGCAAATCTTAGATTTGAAGTCAGGTACTCTTGGATCCAAGTATCCACTATTGTCTGGCAGCTGGAAATAAAAATTTTATGAATGGATATTTTTAAAAAAATCTCCTAATGTGATGATTACCTATGATAACAGAAGCAAAAACATTAATGGAGGAAATATCAGGGTTTATACTCTACTACTTTGAGTAGAAAAATCCAAGTTTGGCTAAAATAGGGACAGTTCACTTTCCCAGCCTCCAAACATGTGGGATAAATTTATAATTCCCTCCCAGGGAACAAGTGTGAGTGACATTCCCAAATGGATCAGCCCCCAAAATTCTCATTCACCTTCTCCTGAGCTCTCTTCTTGGATATTTCATCCATCCATTTTAACTCATTGAGGGTCTCAATAAATACTTCACGTATTTTTTGGATGAGATCACTGACCTGAAAAGAAAAGTTTAAGCAAAACTTCCACAAGAAAGAGTTGAGCTCTCACCCTCCTCCCCCCATGCCTGAAATGTATTCAGAATCTCTGAATTTGGAGGGGCTTCATCTCTGTCCACTTAAATGACTTTTCTTTTAGGGACTTTTTGTCCCACAGGGGAGAACATTTGTCCAGGACAAGTTATACTTTGTGGACTTTTTGAAGGGGAGGCAGGTAGAAGTAGGGCTTCTAGAAGCCCTGAGGTCAGCTGGTGAGGGGGAGGGATTGACCATGCTGGGATCTCTCCAAGGCTCAGACTGTTATAGATAGAATTTCGTCATTTCTCATATGACAATTGTGTAAAAAGGTCAATAGACCTGAAATTCCTGGAGTGAGGGGATTATTAAGCTCTTACTTTGTGCTAGACAAGGCAGTTAGATGAAGCAGTGGATAGAATATTGCATTTGGAGTCAGGAAAGCCTCAGTTCAAATCTGATCTCAGACACCTCCTAGTTATCCTGGGTAAGTCACTTTACCCTGTTTGCCTCAGTTCCTCATCTATCAAATGAACTGGAGAAGGAAATGGCAGACCATTCCTGGATCTTGGCCAAGAAAATCCAAAAATGGGATCATAAAAAGTCATCCACACCTGAGTAATAATGTTCTAGGCACTAAGTGCTTTACACATATCATCTCATTTGATCTTCATAATAATCCTAAGAAATAAATACTATTATTATCCCCATTTGCAGATATCAACAAGGCTGAACTGATCACTAATAAATGAATGAGTTGGATTTGAACTCAGCTATTTTGGATTCTAGATTCAGTCACTAGTTAATCATCTAGCAAGTTATTTTTCCTCTTGGGGCCTTACTCACTGCCTCTAGAAAATCCGTGGGTTCAGGGGCAGCTAGGTGACACAGTGGATAGAGCAATGGTCCTAAAGTCAGAAGGAGCTGAGTTCCAATCTGGTCTAGATACTTACTAATTGTGTGTCCCTAGGCAAGTCATTTTACCCGGATTGCCTCCAAAAAAGAAAAATGAAAACCAGTAAAATCATTGTTCAAGTCACTTCCAATGCCAAATCCTAGGATCTTGGGACCAGCAGAAGCTGGTTTAGCAAATGCAGAGAATATCCTTGCCCTATATCTCCCCCAAAAAACAGCTGAAGTCATCCCTAGGGTAATTTCTATACTTGTAGCCACTGTAATTCATTCTGAGCTCTTCAATTTAGGACTGGAAAAGGAGGAGTCTTCATGAGGAGAGGACGTGTTTTGTAATTGGGCCCTATCATTGACTCAGAGCAAGTCACTTTATCTCAGTTTCCCTTATTTTTAAAATAAAGACAATAGCATGAAGGCAAAGTCAAGGCAAGAGGATTTTCATTCCTTTTTTGTTCTCCAACTTACAGCAACAATGAATGAAGATTATGTTATGTTTAACAAGACAAGCTAGCTTGACCTCTAAGAGAAAGGCAGTTGAACAAGGTTAAGAGATGAAGAATATACACCATCCACCATAGAGCAGGGAGGAAAAATGGCACTCAGATCATTTGGACTGACTTGTCTCCCTCATCCCAGGAGAGTTCCCGAGTGGCCAAATTTGTTAGAGGTAGGGAGTCTGGGACAAAAAGATCACGCCAATGGAAGGGATGGAACACAGGAGTGGTGCAGGAAGACCAGGAATGGTGCTTTACCTACCATCCTCTTACTCTCACCAGCAAATGATTGTTTCACGTAGAGGGCACCCACAGCACTCTCCATGTTGTTGTTGACGTAACGCACGCATTCCCGCCACTGTACATCCTCCAGTGAAGTCCCATATAAAGCCTGGAAGGAGAGATACAGTGGATACTTCCTCTTCCCCTCTTTTATTCACCCCTTCATATATTCATTTACACAGTCATTCACTCCTGTATTTGTTTATTTATACATTTATTCCTTTACACATTCGTCTGCTCTGCATATGAACCTAAAATGAACATTATCTCTGTTCTCAAGGGTCACATGGCCTACACAGGGAAACAAACCATAAGGAATCGTTATCTCAGAATTGAAAGAGAGGTCAGGTCATAGGTTTTAGAATTAAAAGCCAACTCAGAGGCCATCTAGTCCACCAACTCTTTCAACTTACAGATGAGCTACAGAAGTTAAATGATATTTATTCTAGGTTACACAGGTAAGAAGTAGTCTGGTCCATATGGTGATCTTGGGAGAGAAAGCTCATCTGTGTAAAATGAGGGGGTTTGAATAGATAGTCCCAGAAGCATGTTCTAGGTATATCATTAACCTGTCATTCTAGGTAATACTGTATCTCAGACGTGGAAGGGAATTTATCGGTCAATCCATACCAAAATAAGAGCCTACCTAGTGGTCATCCTTTCTCTGTTTGAATGCTACTAGTGATGAGCAAATTACTTCCCAAAGCAACCCATTCTGCTTTTTAACAGCTCTTATTGTTTGGATTTTTTTCCCCCTTACATTGAGACAAAACCTGGTCTTCTGCAACTCCTGAGGATCCCACAGCTTCCAGTTTTGTCCTTTAGGACTAAGCAGAGCAAAGCTAACCCCTCTTCCACATGACAGTCAGACAGATACAGAGAGCCCCAATGTCAGGAAGGAGACAAGTACCTAACGAAAAGCATTGCAAGGAAGCACCTGGAGAGGAAGTGCTCAGGGGAGGTAGAGATGATTGTGGGTTTGGGTGGGCTTTCTGGAGGGAGTGGAGTTGGGCTGCACTTTGAAAGATGACTAGAATTTCAATTAGCAATGATACTGGTGAGTGTGGGTATTTTATATGTAAAGAAAGGAGGAATAAAATCATTGAGACTGAAATTCATGAAAGTGGGTCTGGGGAACAGTGCAAGGTCTAGTGTGGGGGATAAGGAGCTGGAGCTAGAGAGAAACTTAGGATAAGGTGGTGGAGGCCTTCAAATATTAAGCTACTTTCATTTTATTGGGAGGTAGAGTCAAACTCAGGATCTCCTCTAATTTCTAGATATGCGCTAGTTTTTCCAGGAAGATGATGTTTTTTTTTCTGTTTACTACCTTGGTCTTTGTTTCCTTCTTCCATTTTCTCCTTTCCACTGATTTGTTAAATAGAGAGAATGCCTTTCCCTGATTCTGTATTCTCTATTTTCTGCCTGATAGTGAGATTTAAGATTTCACGAGATGACTTCTGATGTCCACAAAAGATAGAATGAATTAGGGTACTGTCAGCTAGTAGAGCAGCTAGGTGGTACCATAGGGTAAAAACTGCCAGATTTAGAATCAGGAAGACTCATCATGGATTCAAATCTGGCCTTAGGCACTCCTTAGTTGTGTGACTTAGGGCAAGTTGCTTAATCCTATCCGCATCAGTTTCCCTGTAAAATGAGCTATAAAAGGAAATGGCCAACCATTCTAACTCTTAGATTAAAAAACAAAAGCAAAAAACAAACAGGGTCATGAAGAATTGCATATATCTGAAATCAACTGAACAACAAAAGTCTCAAGTTGAGTTCTAGCTGTCACTAAATGACATTGAATCATAAAACCCTAAAGTTGAAAAGAATCTCAGAAAGGGTGGAATCCCACCTATATCTGAATGAAAATCCATTCTATAATTACTACTAATAAAAACCACATATAGTTCTTTGGGCCTGGCACTGTTAATTGCTTTGCAATTATTATCTCACTGGATCCTTACTGGATAGCTCTGGGAGGTAGGTACCTATTATTAACTCCTTAACAGCTGAAAAAACAGACAAACACGTTTAGTGGCTTGCCCAGGGTCCCACAGCTAGTAAGTGTCTGATGGGTTTTAAACTCAGATATTTCTGATTTCACAATTGGTTTTCTATCCCCATGTGTCAGCTAGCTGCCCTTATAGCTTTCCCAATATGTAATCCTTTAGTTTTCATTTAAAAATCTCAAGGAGGAACCCACTACTTCCTTAAATTATCTGTTTTACTTTGGGGCAATGCTCATTGTCAGGATATTTTTCTGCTTATCAAGTTTCCTTCTTGACATATCTACATTTTGGGGTCCAAGAAAGATAATAGAGCTAATCTTTATTTCCTAGGATAGGTTTTGCAGGTGTGAGAAATGACTATTTCTCACTTGTAATTGATAACCAATGATTGAATTAGGACCAAGGTTTTTTTTTTTTTTTTTTTTGTTTGTTTTTTTTTCCCTTCTCTACTTCTTCATCTAGAAACTAACCAATGTGGGAAATCTCAAAGATTACCCAGGCCAAGATCTAGTAAGATGGTAAAAGAAATCTCAAGTTTGGACTAATGGATAATGGATATATTCATATATTCTTGCTCATTGTGTTTGCTCAGAGAGATCTAGGGAAGTGTGGATTCTCCCTTTTGTCAAAAAAACATTGATATGGAAATTGATGTCTCTTTGATCAAATTTTGCATGACCCCAATCACCTATCCCAAAACTGTCACTTTAATATAGCCCACTTTCCACTGTGTTAACCAATCAGAGATGGCTGGCATCCTTCAGCAATATTTATTCTTTGAAAGTCATATAAATTATGAATCCACCACCATTAGGTGTCTTTTGTCTAAGAGAGATATAACCATCATTTTATTAATAGATGTGCTGGGCTTATTAATAAAATGATTAAATTAACGAAATGATTAAACTCTCTAACTTTTTTTAATCATCACAAAGTGGCTGGAGAGGTAGCTAGATGTTTGAACTGGAGGCCTACATTTTGATGGAGTAGGGAGTAGAATGGGGGGGGGAAGATAATCTGAGACTCAATGATGAGCTATCTATGGACTGAAGCCATATAATCTTTCGTTCTGGACACAGTCCATACTTGTAGACTTAGGGCCTGACAACTGGCAAGCAGCAAATACACACACACACACACACACACACACACACACATACATACACACACACTTTTACAAAGTACCCATGCCCTCATCTCCCTCCTAGAGGAGCCCATCTATTCTAGGGTATAAAGGAAGACAAAAAGGGTCTTTAAAAGACCAGAAGTATAGGGGGATTGGCACCTATATCAAATCCACAAACATGATCATAAACAAATCCATTTTCTCTTAACACATTAGTACAGATTTTGGGAAAGGAACCTGTTTAGGAAATGAAACCAAGTCTTCCATGATGGAAGAGGTTCAGGGTCCAGGAGCCATCTTCCCCTCATTTAATATCTTGAGCCAGGGTTGAGACTGCACATCTTGTCCAAATATTACAACAGAGGCTCAGGTCCAACACTGACCCCAGGTTCACTCCTTTATATTCTATTGGGGAACTAGGATTGAGACTGCATATCTTGTACAAGCATTACAACTGAGGCTCAGGTCCAACACTGACCTCAGTTTCACTCCTTTATATTCTACTGGGGAAGAATGAATAGCTGGTCCTTTCTCATCTCTAAGGCTGAATATTTCAACAGAGTGAAGAGACAGCTTCTTCAGAGGTAACTCTAGTTGAACTCTCACACTTTAGAGATGAGCCTGAGAATGGAAGTGATCTGTCCAAGATCACACAGGTAATGTCAGAGCCAGAATTTGAGCCTGTGTCCTACACTTCTAAATCTAGGTCTCTTTCAAATGCATTAGACTGTTTTGGATGTCAGTGAATAAATAATAATGGATAGTAGGCTGGCTTTGGAGTTAAGAAGATGTGAGTTAAGACATTCACTGGCTATGTGACTCTGGAAGAATTAGGGAAATTTCTGGAAGTTCCTCACCCTGATGAAATTAAAAATTAATGGGGTGAAAGATAGGGATGATCTCAAAGAGTGGTATAAAAATGACAATCTGACAGATCTGAGAGTTCTTTGATAGATTCGTCAGGGAAGGGGATGACTCACTTTGCGATAGTTGACTCGGGTGTCCTTGAATCGATGGCTCAGGTTACTAATTTGATCCTGCACCAGGCGCCATACCAGGTAGTTTTGGATAGTTCTGGGAACAGATAATTAGAGTCCCCCATCAGCGCCCAGGAAAGGATAAGGAATGGGGCTGAAAGTGGGAAAGGTTAGAAATGGAGTTGGAGGCGAATATTCTAGTTCTTCATTGACAGATATAGATTTTCCAATTGGAGATAAGCCTAAAAGAAAGGCTGGCAATATTTAAGAGAGGAACAGACAAATGAGAAGACTGTGTGATTTAGAAATCTTAAGAAAAGATTACCTTCATTCTCTCAGGTCCCTTTCCCCTTCTTCCCAGAAATTTCACCAAAAGAAACCAGGCTTTTTCACAGATGGAAACACAACTACTCCTGGGAGGGATGGTACATTAAGTCTTTCAGTCATTTATACCTTAGTGTGAATGAACACATTGGCTCCTTTCCTGGGAGCAGGTTTTGATGGAAATGTTGGTATTGGAAATCCAAGGCACTGGATTCTTGAGAAGTAGGGTGGAGAGGATACCAAAGAAGAAGGAAAAATAAAACAGCAAGGAGAGGCTGAGACTGATGAACTAAAATGTTCAAAGCCATCAGAGTTATGTTGCTGAGGGCTGGCCATGCCCAATCTCACCTGGCTGGGTACTTGCTGATGATTTCTTGAAGATTCTTGAGGTAAGGCACTCCATATACCACCACCTCCTCATTTTCCAGGACGTCAATGTTGACAGAGGACATGATAATTTGGATAAAGACAGTCCAGTTGAAGTTCTGTGAGAAAGAGTCACATACCTGGTGCGGTGTAATGGGGGGGGGGGAAGCACTGGCATTAGAGGACCTAGGTTCAAATCTTTCTAATACATAGATCCAAACATATCAACCCTTTCTTCATGGGGAGCTGTCCAGGTCATCCTCTCTGGCTGGAATGTACCACTTACTCTTCATGGGGATCTGTCCAGGTCCTGCTGGAACATATCATTCCCTCCTCAAGTCAGTCTCTTATAATTTTTTCTTCTTCCCTTTAGGCCCAGCTCAGGTAACATCCCCTCCCTAAAGAGGTTCCTGGTTCACAGGATTTCTTCTTTGTTCCCTTCATTCCCCACCTGATAGTCTATCTATCTCTGTGAACACATCATACCTCACTGCTTTTTCTTCACATCCAAACTTTCAATAGAATAGAAGCTCTTAAAGACAGGGGGTGTGACATTAAAAAAAAATCTTCCTATCATTCATTCATTCAAAATGAGGCAGGTGACCTTATACAGCCTTCCCTCACTCAAATCCAATTCATTGTATGTCATAGCATCACCTCCCTGATGTCATGGTCCCCTTCAAGAACAAAGAACAAATAACAATTCATTCATTCAGTCAACTTTCATTTATAAGCACTTATTATGTGCCAGATGCTATGTTAAGCAATAAAGATACCATAACAACAAAAGCAAGCCTGCCCTCAGCTCATATTATAATAGAGGAGAGCTTTTTAAGTCACCTCAGACAACATGGAGCCTGGGAAAGACCTGATATTAAAAAAGGTCAAAGATTCCTGTACTACATAAGGGGCCATCACCAGTAGCCCTGACCTCTGTATTGCCAATGAACTCATGACCCTGGAGGAGAGAGACTGATGACTTTGCACAGCCCTCCCTCACTTAAATCTGAGTCACTTGAAAGTCAAGACCTTGCCCTCTCGATGTCATTGGTTCTCTTTGAGAATGAAGGATGAGCAACCACAATAATAACAGAGGAGACAATGTGGAAATTGTCTATAAGTAATGCATCAGCTAAGTGGTGTAGAGTAGTGCTACTTATAGTAGCACATCTACTATAATGTGCTATTATTACCACATTTTACAGGTTAAGAAACTGAGGCAGACAGGTTAAGTAGAGTGCTAGGTTTGGAATCAGGAAAATTCATGTTCCCAAGTTCAAATATGGCCTCAGAATTTTACTAGCTTGCCATGGGCAATTCACATAACCCTGTTGAATCTTTTCCATTATCTGTAAAATGAGCTGGAGAAGAAAATGGCAAACCATTCCAGTATTTTTGCCAAGAAAAGTCCAAATGGGTTACATGACTGAAACAAATGGACAACAAAAAACAATTAAGACATGTAAATGGAAGATCATCTCAGAGAGAAGAGACTGGGGTGTGATATGGCAAGGGGATTGAGAAATACCTCTTTCAAAAGTGAAATCTTGAGTCATAATAACAAGAATTTGATATAATGTTTTAAGCTTTATAAATATCATCTTATTTTATCCTCACAACAATCTTGAGAAGTATATGGCAATAATAGCATTTATTATAATTGTGCTATTATATATCTACTATAAATATACATACATATCTATTATAATGTGCTATTATTATCACATTTTACAGACGAAGAAACTGAGGCAGACAGCAGTTAAGTGACCTGCTCCAGCTTGCACCACTAGTAAGGTCTTCTTGATTGCAGGTCTAGCAGTCTGTTTTATTGTCATTTTCTCAAGGCTAGGGAATCTGGGAGACAGATATGAAAATACTAGAATATTCTAGTTCAAAAGTTCAGAGATGGGAAATAGAATGCTTGATGGGAGCAAGAGCAATTAGGCCATTACACATGAAAGACAATAAACATGGTGGGGAGTAAAGTATACAATAAAGAGATAAGAAGGGGCCAAGTGGTAAAGGACTATAAATGCGATGAGGGTGCCAGCTGGTCCCCTATACAGCAGACACTTAATAAATGTTGCATTGTTGATCTTGGACAAGTCCTTTCCCTTCTATGGCCATGACATTCTTCAGATGCAAAATGAGGAACTTACACTAAGATCCTATTCCAAGTCCACACTTCAGTGAATGAAAGTACTTATAATGTGTCAGGTTCTGTGCTAGATATTAGGAATACAAGGACAAAACTAGGCAAGTCCCTACTCTCAAGCTATTTATAATCTACTGGGCATGAACATATAATAGCAAATTCTAATCCCCATGAGGGCAAGACTTCTGAAGTTTCTGTTGTGGTATTGATCCATTTATTAAGCACCTACTGTGTTCCAAGAACTATCTTATGTGCTGGGGATAAAAAGAGATAAAAATAGACCTTGCCTTCAAAAGGCTTACAGTTCAGTGGAGAAGATACCATAGGAATAAATGGGTAAAGAAGAAAAAGATCTAATACATTGGGAGCAATTTCAGAGGGAAGGGACTAAGATTAAGGAGAGCTGGGAATGGTTTCTTACAGAAGTGGGGACAGGACTTTAGCTGAGTTCTGAAGAAAGCCAGAGAAGTTAGAAGGAGGAGAAAAAAGGGAGAAAATTCTAGCTATGGGGTCAGCCTTCTGAAAAGACATCATTTTGGGAGATGATGTCAGAGAAGACTGAAAAGGAAGGGCGGGCCCAGGTAGTAAAGGGCTTTAAAGGTCAAAGGAGGATTTTATAGTTGATCTTTAGGCAATAGGGAGCTCCTGGGATTTCTTGAGTAGAGATGAACTGGAGAGAGACTTGAGGCAGACAGGCTCACCAACAACTATTCTGATAATTCATTTGTGAGTTGATGAGGATCTGCAACAAGATGGTGGAAAGATCCGAGGAAGGAAGGAGGAATATTGAAGAGATGTTGCAGAGGTAGAATAAAGGAACTTTGTCATGGACTGATGAGATGATAATGGGATAAGAATGAGAAAGAAAAGAGGAAAGATAGTGAGTTCAGATTTAGACATGTTGAGGTACAAATTTCTATGGGACAGATTTTCCAACTGGTCTGTCTGACCCTGGCCCAGTGCCTTCTGCCTCCATCCATGATCAGACAAAGAGACATGCAGATATCTAGGTGGAGATGTTCAATAAACCTTTGGAGATGTGAGACTGGAGGTCAGGGAGATTAGGGATAGAGAAGTAAATCTCAGAATCAATTTCACAGAATATAAGAGCTCATGAGATCACCAAGTGAAATAGTATATAGAGGGAGAAGAGAAAAGGGTACAGAATAGAGTCTTAGGGTACCCACAGTTAATGGGCAAAGACTTCAGCAAAGGAAACTGAGAAGAGGTCAGAATGGTAAAAGAACCAGGATTGTCATGAAAACAAAGAGAAAAAAGAATATCAAAGGAAGAGGGTGATCAGCAATGTCAAAGACTGTAGAGAGACCAAGGAGGAGGGGGATTGGGAAAAGGCCCCTGGATTTGGCAATTAGGAGATCATTGATAACTATAGAGAAATAAATGTTAGTTGAATGATAAGGTCAAAAGCCAGATTAGAGAAAATTAAGAAAAGAATGAGAAGAAAGAACACAGTGAGTGATCAATAAATGAATGAGAATTGATTGAATTACATACTAGGAATCTTCTATTTTCTACCTGAAGATATTGTTGTTGTTGTTGTTTCCTGTTGGTATAAATCTGGCCACCATCATCCTGATGGGGGTTGAGGTCCCTTTAAGATTTCTTTCTAATTGCCCAACCCATGGCTGACCTTGATTCACAAATCCTGGTCAAAGGCACCCTTTGAATATCTGGGCCCAGCCCCACCATCAGCTCAGCTTCCCCCATCCCTCACCTGATCTGGGCTAACTGAAAAGCTCAACGAGAACTTAGGGGTATGGCCCATCACCTTCTAGGTATAAAAAGGGCCAAGCCAGAGCCCTCTTTGCAGGAGCCCTCCCAGCCAACACATAGTATCCTTTCAGCCATGTAAGGGTTCCTGCCCTCCCAGCGGCCACGTCTGGCCCTGGCGTCTTTCTAACTGAGCTTTACTTCCAAATTTCTACAATAAACCTTTTATTTATCAATCTAGGTTTTCGGGCCTGTAAATTCATTTACAGGGGACACTGCACTTCATGGGATTATCTATGCACCGAGAAATGGGGTTCCTCCTTTCCTTTCCCTCATTAATCCCTGATCAGGCAAAGATCCAGACAAACAGAAAGACGGAGTGAGAAAATTGTACAATTACCTTGAATGAAAAGGTATTCTGGAGTTGAGATATGTTCATTCTGTGATATAGGAGAGTGACATCATGTCTTTCCTCTTGAGGTGAAGTGGCCTGGAGGGAAGATTTAAAGACAGATCACTAATGATGGGAATAATGTCCTAAACTGTCTAGGTCTACATACTCAAGAAGCCACAGATCACAATATCCATAGTTTCTCTTTGTTCCTCCTAAATAATCCCATGATCCTCAGGGAAATTTAAGTCAGGCATAGGATCTGACACAGAGAAGGTGATTGATGAAACGTTTATTAGTTGATTAATTAAATTCTGGCCACTAACAGATGCCAAATGGTATCACTTCTAGGGAAGCGGTGTAATAGTAATAATGGAAAGCATACCGACTATGAAGTCAGAGGTCCTGGGTTCATATCTCACCTTTGCTATTTTTTATGTGATCTTGCCTAAGTAACATCCATCTTTTCATTTGTGAAATGAAGGGATTAGATCAAATAGCCTCTAAGCTCCTTCTCTTTTAAAAAAAAAAAAAATTTTTTTAAGACTGGGGTTAAGTGACTTGCCCAGGGTCACACAGCTAGGAAGTGTTAAGTGTCTGAGACCACATTTGAACTCAGGTCCTCCTGAATTCAAGCCTGGTGCTTTATTCACTTCGCCACCTAGCTGCCCCGCCTTCTAACTCTTGATAAAGCTTTCTATTAGAGTTGGAAGGGACCTTAGATGTCATCTAGCCCAATTCTCTTAATTTATAGAAGAGTAAATTTAGGTCCAAAGAAGTGGCTTGCCTAAGGTCACTTAAGTAGTCTATCGAAAACCTTCCAATTAGATCTACAATCCTCTATTACTCTTCCTTCATTTCCCATGAACTTTGCTTTTTCTATCACCAAAGCCAGTCCCATCCAAACATTTTCCTCCAGGTCTATGCCCTTCTTCCTCATATCCACTTCCTGGCTTCCCAGAACTCCTCAAGTCTCAGCTAAAGTCCCTCCTTCTACAAAACTTTCCCAGACCTGCTTAATTCCCTCTGAGGTACTTCCAATTTATTCCATCTATAGTCCCCCTGCAGGCTACAACAGTGCCTGGACCACAGATTATACTTAATAAAAGCTGTTTGCTCTCCTGGACCTTGATGTTGTTACTCACATTGGCAAGTTCAGTTTCAAATTTCATCACCAGCAACATCTCATTCTTCACAAACTCATCATCTTTGGTGAAGTTCAGATCAGCCCGAATCATCTTAGCTACACTAGTCATAAACTGGAAGTATTCTTCCCGCACCTGGGGCAGAGAGGAGACAAAGACAGCTCAGGAGAGAGGGCCAGAGATGCACAATTCCTGCTTATGTCCAAGTCTGGTCTTTTGCACCTATCCCCAAGGCACACAGATCCACCAGCCTGAGGAAGTATAGAACTCCTGAGAGGAGATTTAAGGAGATCCCAGGAATTAGATCTGGAAGGAACCTTAAGAGATCAGGTTTCCCATCCTACTCATTTTACAAAAGAAAAAAACTGTGTCTCAGAGAGAGGTAGGGGTGGGGTCAAGGCACAATGATTATAGGGAGCAGAGCCAGGATTAGATCCCAGGGTCTGACTGCATCCAGGACTCTTTCCACTCCATCCTGCCCAAGGTATTCAGAATATTTCAGAGTTATGGGAGGGGATGTCTTTGACTTAGAGCTAAAAGAGACTTTTGAAGTGCTCTCTTCCTACTCTCTCATTTTATAGAGGAGGAAGTGGAGGTCCAGAGAAAGTAAAATGACTTATCTAAGTCATACCATACTAAGTAAGTGGAAAAGATCAGAATCCAGGTCCTTTGATTCTAAATTCAGGGCCTTTTCATTATGTGTCATTGTCTTTTCATGAAAGACCCTTAGATACAAATTATTCCAAACCTTTCACTTTCAGAAGGGGAAGATATAAAATTCAGAGAGGTCACCTCATCCTGCCTTCCAACTGGCAAGGAAACACTTTAACAGCATCTCCAGCCAGGAACTGAAAATTTATTTTGTATCAGTGATCCAAATCACTAATGCACTCATGTATTTTATTTGGGGACTCTTCTTATGAATAAGGGAACTTCCTGGTGATTATCAGTCACAAATTTATAGATGTGGTCAAGGAGAGGGGTGAAAGAAGTGGAAAGAAATGCATTGGAAGATTGCAAGAAGGAGAGAGAATTGGATTCAAATGTTCCCTGTTTCACAATTGGACTGAGGACTTCTTTGTGTGCCCAGAAATCACTGGCCAGTTGGCAGATGGGAAGGAAAATGTGTGTGTTTGTGTGGGGGAGGAGGTTCATTCTCTTAATCTCTACATGCATTTCCCCCAAGGATCCCTTGATGAAAGAGTGCACTGACCCTTTGGTAGTTGCCACTGTTGAAGTAGTAGTCTCTGGAAGGCATGCCCAGTGATGGCTGGTCAATCTGCAGACCAAATACAGAATAAGACGTGAAGGCGAAGACCAAGAGAAGCACAACTCCAACTCTTATCACCCACAGCTGAAGGTTATATTGAGTGTGATCACAGAGTAGGAGGGTAGAGGGGTGGGAAGTACTGAGCTTAATCCTTCTACCCCTGGCTCCCTAGCCTGGGTGGCCAAGCCGAGATGGGTAGCCAAAAGCGGTAAGGATTTTGGTAGTGAACACGTGGGTCTTCTGACCAAGTGTTCACTAGGGAACCAACAAGTCAGGGCATCAGTCAGGGCATTATGTGAGTAGGTATAATAAAGGCTTTTAAGATTACATGTGGCTGTTCTTGAGTGTGCTACCGGTTATTAAACTACTATTCAAGAAATTGTGGGCCAGAGACCTTTGAAGGCCTCAGAGGAGGTGAGCCGGGTAGAGTTGACACTGCAAAGGTCAGTGGTCAAAGGCACTCTGTTGGGCCTAGGACAGACTAGTAATTGGAAGTACTGAGCTTAATCCTTCTATCTCTGCCCTCTCTGGCACATGTATGCTATCTATGCAATAATGATCAATGAAGGGATGGTTTGCTTTGGGGCATGAATTCAGGATATTAGTAACAATAATGATAAGTTATAACAACTGGTATTTATCTAGCCCTTTCAGGCTTGTGAAACTCTCTCTCTCTCTCTCTCTCTCTCTCTCTCTCTCTCTCTCTCTCTCTCTCTCTCTCTCTCTCCCTCTTTATATATATATATATATATATATATATATATATATATATATATATATATATATATATATATATATATATATAGTCCTCAAAATTACCCTGAGATGTAGTAACTATTAATTTAAAAAATTGAGACAGATAGCAATTAAGATCCTTGCCCAGGACCACACATCTTAGACTGGATTTGAACTCAGATCCTTCTGACTTCAAGTCTGAATGAGACAACAAGAATATGTGTGTTTGGCAAACTTTAAAGCCCTTTATAATGGCTGGCTTCTTATGCAGAGGAAATCAATTAACAAATGAATTAAATGAATTTCTCTTTAGCTTTCTGTTGCCACTACTAAAAGTACAGGCTGACCTTTAGTAAATAAAAGCATGTTTGTCTTCCTGTGACTCATAGTTTTTCAGAGTTTAAAGCTAAGTCCCTCATGTCTTCCTGAAGGCTAATTTATATAATGCAACTTGGAAATCAGAAACAGATTTGGAGATAGAAGATTCTTCTCTAAAACACATCTATTTCCTAATTAAAGGAATTAAGCTTTGAATCTAGCACATGGCCCCTATAAGAAGATCATTCCTTTGTGCCCAAAAGCATACTCAAAAAAAAAGACTGATTCTCCTACTCTTTCCCAGATTCCTATAGCTGATATCTTGAACCCACATTCAAATGGAGTATCAGATTCAGATCTGTCCTCCAGTGGATTTCTCCTTGCCTAATATCCTTACTAGATGGTGAGTTGGATATTTCTCTGGGAGGCCAAATCCCCACACCAATGACAAGGAGTTGAATGCAACATCTGTGGTAGGGTATTCTACAGCCCACAGCCAGCTCAGGATCTTTCCCTCTTAACTGAGCTAAGGGACCAGGTGTACCACTTACATAGATGATGTGACTTTTGGAGTCTCGGTCATCGTTCCAAACAAACATGTCAATGAGGAGCCGTTTGTTGAATTGGGAGTTCATCATTGACAGCTTCTCTTCCATGACCCAATAGGGTTCTAGGAATTGAATTCATAGAATGTTAGAAGTAGGAAAGATCTTAGAGCATATGATATCCGAACTGAAAGGGATCCTAGAACGGAAAATGTCAAAGCTAAAATGAACATTAGAACTGAGAATGAAGATTGCTGGGAGGGAACTTAGAACCTCAAATGTTATACCTGTAAGGAGGCTTAAACAATCTCAGAATGGGAACAGTTTCTAGAACAGAGAATATCCAGAACTGGGCAGGATCTTACAACATAGAATGTTAGACATGGGAAAACTTAGAACAGAGAATGCCAGAGAAGGGAGGAATCTTAGGATAATAGGATGTTAGACCCAGGGCAAGGGCTTGAGAGCATAGAATATTAGAATCGAAAAGACCGTTACAATTTGGAATGTCAGGGTTGGGAAGCAGCATAGGGCAGAGAATTTCATAGCTGGAAGGGACTTTAAACTCTAAATGTCAAGGGCTAGGAGCACAGATTTTTAACCTCTTTTTTGTGATGTAAACCCCTTTGGCAGCCTGGTAAAATTTATGAACCTTTTCTTAGAATTGTGTTTTTAAATGCATAGGATCACAGAAGAAATCAGTTACACTGAAATAAAGATTTCATTTCCCCCCATTCAATTTCACAAACTCCCTTGCAATCTAGCCTTAATAGTCCCTACTTTAGATAATCTAGTCCAAAGTCTTCATTTTAAAGACTGGGAAACTGAAGCTCAGAAAAGGAAATTATTCTGAAGAGTTCACATGTCTGGGGGGGAATAGCTTTATCTTAGAAAAAAATCATCTATTGATGCTGCTTTGACAGTTCATTTTTAATAGGGCAGAGGTCTGCCTCAAGGTTCTGAGAGTTGCAGTTACTGATAAAAATTCTAAAATGGTAACTGCTTACAGGCACATGAAAAGGTGTAGAACATTGGAGTTAATAGAACAATTTGTTTCTGGGATTTTCATAAAAAGAACTGAACAAAGAAGAGAATATATAGTGAATAACTGGGCAAATGTGATTGCCAGAATCAGTCTAATAAATAGTATGGGGAAAATAGAATTTATCTGAAGAGAGAGAGAAGGGGAGGGTAGAGTTAAAACCATAAACTATAGTGTGGTTATTCTTGGAAAGGACCCAGATATTGACCAAAGAAAATTAGGAAGAAGTAAAAGAATAAATTTTAGACCTGGGCTAAAGAGAGGCCATAATTCTTTCTCTGTATGGGGATTTACAGAGTAAACTAATTGGCCAGTGAAGGGCTGGAGATCTCTCTATTGCTAATGGGTACTAAGTAGAGTAGAAAGATTAACGAAAATATAAAAATGCTCTTTATATATTCTGCTTTTGGTTTTATACCTGGCAGCTGAAGAATAGAGAAAATGTATGCTATTTTTTATTATGGTTAATTGTGGAAAAGAATAGAAAAGAGATGAGGATTACACTGAAGTCATTTCTCTAAATTGTTATTATTGAGTGAAAAAGAGAATCTAAGCCCAATAGGGATCAGTTTAACCTAACTTGGTAGTGCAAGCATATGCTTGATACTCATCAAGGCATTTTTATGGACAATCTCTGAGATAGGAAGAAGACAACAAAGAGGCTTTTCATGTTTTATTTTTACTTTTACTTATTATAAGCACATTTTATGCTTGCAATTTCCCTGTAGAGCAGAGAAAGAATGGATAGAAACAGGTTTTTGTTTTAGTTTGCATTTGCCTCTGGCTAATTAGGAGACTAGAATGTAATTCTAGTAAGTAGGATCCATTCCCCTGTAGCAGGCAGGGCTTGGGAAAACCTCAAAAATCTCCATTATTTTGATAGACATAGGATGTGTGTCCTAGATGACAGCCTGAGGAGAAAGATGGAATAGGATTCATCTCTTCTGCATCTCATCTGGGCTCAAATCCTGGGAGTATTACTCTGGCTGTTGGAAGAATTAGAATGTGCTGAGAGAGGCAGACCTCAGGCAGAGTCTGGTGCTATCTTATTCTTCAGAATATATTCTCATATACTTCTAGCACTTCTTGGTTCTTACAAATCATTGCACATAGATTAACTCATTTTATCCTGATAAAATCCCTGGAAAATAGGTTATACAAACATTTTTCTTCCCATTTCATAGATGACAAAACTGAGGACTATAGAAAAGAGGTAAGGACTGGAATGCAAGTCCCCGGACTTTAATATTATGCCTTTCCATACACTTTCCTTTTATCTTTTTTTTTTTTTTTTTTTTTATGAGGCTGGGGTTAAGTGACTTGCCCAGGGTCACACAGCTAGGAAGTGTCAAGTGTCTGAGACCAGACCAGAACTCTGGTCCTCCTGAATTCAGGGCTGGTGCTCCATCCACTACGCCACCTAGCTGCTCCACTTTCCTTTTATCTTAGAAAGAGTGTTTTGGTCACAGGATCACTCCTCTTTTCCTCCCAAACTCCCTTCTTTGCCAACATTCCCAGCCTCTGAGGCTCATAGTGCAAGAGAGCACAAGAAAATCTCTGCTGGTGGGAGGGCAAAAAGACAGAGACTCACGTACCTCTGACTTCCTTCCAGTTGTCAGTAGCCACTGGCCAATCTCCCACAGTTTCTAAGATCTTTAACAGTGGTTTAGAGTCCCGTGATTCAATCAGACCTGAAAAAGGAAATAGTGATACACACCCAAACACCCAGGAACTCTAAGGGTACAGTAACCCAGCCAGAAAACACACACATACAATCACATTCCATGTCCATGGAAACATCCATCCAAACATACATCACTGCCAAGAGTATGGCAATCAGTGTGCAAGATAGTAAAAACAAGAACATTTAACAGATATAGAAATACAAAAATACATAGAAACACACAATCAAATAAGATACTCTTTGTAAAATGCTTAGCTCTAGAATACAGTAGGTATTTAATAAGGGCCTATTCTTACCTCATTCCCAAAATGTTAGAGATATAGATGATACAACATATACAAATAAACTCCAATACAAACATACCCCAACACACAGTATTTTAGAAATATATACAAACCAACTCAGAATCAGGGACAAATCAATATGTTAATCTATAGGCATTTATTAAATGCTTCTCAGGCACTAGATTAAATATTATGGGTCCATTTGGACAAAAATATAGTCCCTGCCCTCAATGAGCTCACAGTTTAGTGAGGGCAAAACATCAAAATGACTAAATATAAGGAAGGTGATGGAAGGCAGCTTTAGAGAGGATGGCTCAAGTTCTGAGTGCCCAAAGTGGTTTTTGAGCCGAATCCGGAGGAAACCAGCTATCTTGAGAAGCAAAGGTGAGGAGACAGAGCATTCCAGGCACAGGGGACAGTAACTACAAAGTCATAGAGGTGGAAAATGGTAATTAGGAGCAGGAGGTGGGCAATATAGCTTGTTTAGTTTGCATTTAAGCATACTAGAAAAATCGAAAGGGGCCAGGTCATATAGAGATTTAAAAGTCAAATGGGATTTTCTATTTTAAAACTTCTTAAATTGTGGTTTGCGACTCTCTATGGATCATATAACTGAAAAATTTGGCAACAGTAAACGATATGAAATGTTCCACCAAGATTTAAATCTTTACGTAAAAATAAAAAGCACATCCATCTTATTAATATGAGATATATATTAATATAAATATATAAAATTATATTAAATAGCATATTATTATATAATAATTAAATTAAATAGTATATAACTTTATTAAATTAAATATAAATATAAAATAATGATTTTCACCTTTAATAAGTGATAAGATCATATGCATACCAAAGAATTGTTTTCAAATACATTTATGATTTATTATCAATATTTGATATTTATTTTATATACCTTGGGTCAAGTAAAAAAAAATTCAGGCAAAAAGAGGTGGTGAGTGGAAAAAGTTTAAGAAGCCCTACTCTATTTGAGATAATAGGGAGCCACTGGAGTTTCTAGAAAGCCATACAACACAATGCAGAAATAGACAAGATCGTCACAGAAATATAGAGTCAAAAAGTCACAGTATAATCAAAAAGAAACACACAGCATGGCCTAGATACATGAATGGAGTGGACATAATCAAGGCGCATATGGAAATGCAACATAAATGATACATAGAGATACACAGAAGCAAACATAAACCCCAAGGGAGACATCCAGAAGCATCCTTGCTACAATGTAGACATACAGCCTAGACATCAAATACACAGAAACACCTACACACAGAGACAGCCCTAAAACCTTCCTCCCTCTTCCCTACCCACCCCATTCCTCTCTTGCATACACCCACTGTTTTCCTGGGTTTTCCTTTCATCTGACTCACTCCATAATTGCCAGAGATAAACCTTGCCAGGGCCATTTTCTCAGGCATTGAGGTTTATAAAGAGCTTTGCAGAATCTCATTTGATCCTCACGATGGCTTCAAAAGATAGGGGATACAAGTCTAATTGACCTCATATTAGTGAAGAAAACATTACTGCATGATCCCATAGCTAAAACTCAACCCTGGCCCTCCCTTTCCCTAGCCCAAGCTGCCCCTGAAATAATATTCACTTAGATGCAGTCACATTTGGCCTCTGTTCCTCAGAGGCTGTGTCTGGTGCCTTCATTGGGAGTAGCAAGGGATGCTGTCCAGAGCCTGTGACTACTTTTTTCCCCACCTGCAATTTCCAATGCCTTGTGGTCCAAGGTACTAAAAGAGCTAACCATAGGGAGGTAGTGGGGTAAGAAGGGGAAGACTGTCTCTTCCAGATCATAGTATCAGCTCCTGGCTGTGCCAGTCCAGACATTGTTGACTGTCCCTTTTACCTACCTCTCAATTTCTTCCCCAGCCCTAGGATAATCCCAGACCCAAAGCACAGAAAAGTCAGACATTGCTTACTTTCATTCATGCAGGAATTATAGAGCGTCTTTGCTTTTTGAATGGCATTCCGGTCTCCCTCTTTGGGGGTCTCCAGCACACCTGGGGCAGAAGGGAGAGCACAGCTGGATGGGGGCCTTAGAAGGAGACAACAGAGAACCCTGGTCACTTCTGCCTGTGATAGGCAGCAGAGGCAGGAGTGGGCTATTCCTTGATCTCAGGAAGGCAAGAGTGACAGTGGGAGAGGTTAAAGGAAGCTTGTCATCCAGAAAATCCATATCTTTCCATTCTTTACAAATTTCGGGGATTATAGGTGTGGAATGGTGTCTGTACTGTCAGAATCAGCTAGTGTGCTGGTTAGTTTTGCTGAACTAACTTTTGGGACCACTCTTTTTCTTTTTCTTTCTTTTTTCCCTTTTTTTTTTTCCTTTCTTTTTTTTTTAAACAAGAAATAGCTTCTAGGACAGGGAAGTAGGGAGTGGTCTATTAAGAAAAAAAGAAATAATGTAGGAACAGAGGTATCAATAAAACCAAAATAAAACCTATCCTCTCCCGTCAAGTCCAGATCCCTGCTGATAGACACATCAGATAGCTGCCTGAGCAGTAAGCTGGTCTTGTCTATTGGCATTATGAGGACAGAGAGAGCACAGGGTGACAGCAGAATTCACCTACTTGTCTTTGAAAATCTCTCTCCCAACTGTGGGGAATTGAGGGGGAACTTTAGCCTGATCTTCATTTATATCAGATTTTAAGAGCTAGAAGCATTAGAGACTTAGCAATCATGTCCATATGTCACTAAGTAGTATGGTGATTGGGTGATTTGGGGTAATTAATTTCATCTGGGTCTCTGTTTCCTCAATTGTAAAATGAGGGAAGTAGATGCCTCCCAGGGTCTTTTCAACTCTAGATATATTATCTACAGCTCATCCCCTCCCTAACACCAAGTCACTGCTTACTATGGGGCGGCCTGCTACCATGAGCCCAAGGTGTGACTCCTCCCCTTCCTCTCCTCACCTTTGAGTATGATTTCCAGTTCATCCCGCAGGTTATCAAAGATGCTGTATCGGGAGCTGCTCTCAGGAATCACATGGCGGTTAATCCAGCCTCCACAAGCATACTGGTAAAAGTCATTACAAGGCTCACTGGTGGGATCCATGTTCTGGATGATCCTAGAAGCTGAACACCACAATATCAGATATTTGAGAAGATGGGGATTTGGGAATACAAGACAGAGAGCTGAAAGATTCTTGACTCTAACCCCAATAAGTACCCAAATACATAAAATGATCAGGTCAAAAGGAAGTTCCCCTTGGAAGAGCATTTCCCATCTCCACCATTTCTCCTGTGTAGTGACCAGGTATAAGAAATGTGTGAGATGGGTGAATAGTTGTATACAATATAAATACCAAGAGG
This sequence comes from Sminthopsis crassicaudata, assembly GCF_048593235.1. Taxonomy (NCBI): domain Eukaryota; kingdom Metazoa; phylum Chordata; class Mammalia; order Dasyuromorphia; family Dasyuridae; genus Sminthopsis; species Sminthopsis crassicaudata. The sequence continues at coordinate 632,054,815 of NC_133619.1, read as the reverse complement.
CTCTTTTATTTCTTTGGTTAATTGAACACTTGTGGAAGACAACCAAAATTTCTGGGTTAAATAGAAAATGGTTTTAGGGGCAGCTAGGTGGCTCAGTGTATAGAGCACCGGCCCTGAATTCAGGAGGACCCGAGTTCAAATCTAGTCTCAGACACGTAACACTTCCTAGCTGTGTGACCCTGGGCAAGTCACTTAACCCCAGCCTCCAAAAAAAAATGGTTTTAACTTTATTAGTAACTAGTATTTCTATACTGCTTTAAGATTTACAAAGTGTTTTGCATACATTATCTTATTTGAACCTCACATCACATTTATGCAAAATGTGTTCTCCCCATTTTACAGATGAAGAAACCAAAGTTGAGGGAAGCTCATTAATTTTCCCAGTTAGTTGATGACAGTGGAGAAGTTAGATTTGAAAATAAAACAATTCAATGATTTCAGGGAGTGTCTTTGGCTCAGACCATATCCACCACCTTTCCCTAATCAATCAATAACCAATTAACAAGTGAGGGTGAATTAATGTTTATTTAAGCAGTTCCCTCAAAGTACATGTCCATGTATGTGTTCCATCTTGTTTTTCTCTGTAGAATGTAAATTCTTTGAGATTAGGTACTGCTTCATTTTTCTCTCTCTACTTCTAATGCCTAGAATAATATTTTGTTTACTGTTGGTGCTTAATTAATGCTTGTGAATTTTGATCAGTTGTGGGTGACTAACTGGGGGTCCTGCTACAGATCTCACTTGCGCCCTCAACATGTTGACCAGGTGAACTCCAAATGAGTACCATTCATCCTTCCTGATGAGCACAGAAACCATGCCAACTAACCTCTGGACTGAGTAGTGTATTTTTCCATCATGGAGAGGAACCTAGAAGCTGCCTTACAGCTCCTTCTTTTCCTGACACTTGGGGTTTCTGTCAGGCAGTTGGTCAATAAGCATTTATTAGGCACTTGGGCCAGGTCTAGTGCTAAGTGCTAAGAATACAAAAAAGGCAAAAACATTCTCCCTCCTTTCAAGGAACTTTTATTTTAATGAAAGGAGACAACATGCTGGCAAATAGGTACATACAAATCAATGTAGAGTAGGTGACAGGTATCTCAGAGGGGAAGATTAGCAATGAGCTAGTCATGAAACTTCATAGAACTTTCTACTATTGCTCTGAAACTTCACAAAGCATAGCTCTTGAGATTGAAGAGACCATCTGATTCACCCTCTAACTTTACAAAGGAGGAAACTGAGGCAAAGGAAGTTGTAACTTGTCCAAAGTCATCAAAGGTAGGATTTGAACCCAAAGAGACTTCACTGTTTCCCACTTTCAACCCTGTCCAAATGAAATGCTTTCATCTCAGTAAACTTTTTGCTTGTTTCTAGAAAAAGCAACTAACTGTCCCCAACATTTCTGCCAAGGCACTTTGGCCACATTATTTCCAAGTTATCTAGAGAAGACTAGTTGATGATCTACAGATGCAGTGTTTTAAAAGATAGGGGGAAGAAAAAGGAAGATCAAGAAATAATCAAGTTGGCACAGTGCATAGAGCACTGGCCTTGAAATCAGGAGGATCTGAGTTCAAATCTAGCCTCAATGACTTGACACTAGCTGTGTGATCCTGAGCAAATCACCTAACCCTGAATGCCTCATGAGGGAAAAAAATAACAATGGGAAACACATATGCTCCAATGGGATCTTTGTAATATCATAAAAAAAATATGAAAGCTTCTAGTATCTTAAGTGGCCACCATCTTGCTGTCAAACTTATGCAAAGATTTGGGCAAGAGTTGCCCAGTATGGACAGGCCTGAATGGACTGTGGTCTGGATCACTGAAGGGAAGTTCTAAATCAATGAAATCCCAACTTCATTGGAAATTATTGATAAACTAGAAAGTATCTAGCTGAAGGTTAGTCAAGATCAGTGGTCCTCAAACTTTTTAAATAGGGGGCCAGTTCACTGTCCCTCAGACTGTTGGAGGGCCAGACTAGAGTAAAAACAAAAATTCACTCTTTGTCCTCGCCCCTCAGCCCATTTGCCATAACCTGCATAAATGTCTTCAGCAGGCCGCATCTGGCCCACGGGCCATAGTTTAAGAACCCCTGGTCAAGATGGTAGTCTTGGAAAACTTCCATGTGAGAATGACGAAAGGAAATGAGGATGTTTACCCTGGAGAAGACTTGGGCAACACCTGAACTATCTTCAAATCATATGGAAAAGAAGACGAGGAATAATCAGTGGGAAGCACAAAGAAACTTCATCATTCACTCCAGGCCACCTGGCTGGTTGTTCCCAATGCCAGAAACATTCTCTTTCTTCAGATTCACAGATTAACTTCTTTGATTTCTGAGTCTCAACTGAAATCCAATCTTTTGCAGGGAGCCTAATCTAATCCCTCTTAATTTTAGTGCCTTCCTTCTCTTAATTATTTCTTTTATTTTTTTTTATTTTTTTATTTTTTATTTTTTTATCTTGTAGATAACTTGTTGGTATGTATTTGCATGTTGTCTTCCCTATTATAAACTCCATAAAGGCAGGGATTGTCCTTTGCCTGTTTTTGTATCCCCAGTGCTTAGCACAATATCTGGCAAGTAGTAAGTTCTTAATAAATGTTTATTAGATTGATTGATTGGAAGTTTACTTGGCCAAAGATAGAAGTAACCCATTGACACCGGGTGCTAAATTGCAGTCACATTATGACATGCTGCTTCTAGTTCAACCCCTCATTTCCTAGATGAGGAAATTGAAACTTGAGATAGCAGTCTGTGTGTTGTCAGCCCTGAACAGATGTTTGTTAATTGAATGAAATCATCTTTCCTTCCCCACTCATCCCCTAAGTTTTCCTATTTCTGTCGAAGTCATCATTATTGTCCCAGTCCCAGGCAACTGGCAGTTCAGTGGAGAAAGCATTAGGCCTGGAGTCAAGGAACATCTCAGTTCAAATCTGACCTCAGGAACTTAACTGTATAATCCTAGACAAGTACCTTAGTTTCCTCATCTGCAAAAAAACCCCCAAATCTCTTCTAGCTCTGAGCCTATGATTCTGAGTCATTCTTAACTTCTCTTTCCCCCTTTCCCCACCCATTACCATATCTTGTCAGTTGCTAAATCTCAGCTACAATATCCTTCATATCCACCACTTTCTTTCCATTTATCAACCCAATTTTGGGCTAATATCTCTTTTCTTCTAAATTGTTAATAGTCAGTTACGTAATTAATTGTTCTCCCTGCCTCTAAGTCACTCGTTTCTCAGATCCATCTCATACAAAGCTGCTGAAATGACCTTTTTAGAATATATCTGATCCTGTCATTCCTTTGTTCACAAATCATCTTGGGCTCCCTGTTGTCTCCACAATAAAATACCAATTTCTTATCAGTGTCATTCCTAGATGATTTGCACTCTGGGACCAACCTGCTTTTTGAGGTTTATTTCATTTTTCTACTTTTTATGAATTTGAATCTAATCCAATCAATTCAACAAGTATTTTTAATTGCTTGTTGTATGCAAGAAACTGTGCTTGATATTCTAGCAAAATTGGACTACCGTCTATAGCCGAACTTTGACATTTCATTTCCTTCCTCTAGACTTTGTATACACACTACCTCCCATGCCTGCAATAGACTACTTTGTCATCTTCACCTCTCAGAGCCTTCAAGGCTCCAATTATGTGCTATTTCTATCAAAAAAATCTTTACTGAACCTCAGTAGTTTTTTTTCTCCTCTCTATGACCCTCCCTTTCTTTCATTCCATCTCTCTCTCTCTCTCTCTCTCTCTCTCTCTCTCTCTCTCTCTCTCTCTCTCTCTCTCTCTCTCCTTTACTTTCCATCCTCCTCTTCCATTTTCTTTGCTTCCTCCTCTTCTTCCTCCTTTTCCTCCTCTCTTTCCTCAAAATAGCTTGAATTATCCATTTTTATACCAACTTATATCCCCCTTCTCAAATATAATTCAAACTCTTTGAAAGTAGAAATTTTCCACAAAACAAGATTAAAAGGGAAGCACAAAAGTGGGGGAGAAATGACAACCAGTGTCTCTCATAAAGGTCTCATCTCTAAAATATATAAAGAACTGTGTCAAATTTATAAGAATACAAGTCATTCCCTAATTGATAAAAGGTCAAAGGACATGAACAATTTTCAGATGAACAAATTAAGACCATTTTTAATCATATGAAAAAATGTTAACTCATTATTGAATTACAGAAATGCAAATTAAAACAACTCTGAGGTATAACCGCACACCTCTCATATTATAGGAAAAGATTAAAATAAATATTGGAGGGAATGTGGGAAAACTGGGACACTAATACATTGTTGGTGAAGTTGTGAAATGATCCAACCATTCTGAAGAGCAATCTGGAACTATGTCCAAAGGGCTATAAAACTGTACATATCCTTTGACTCAGCAGTGCCATTGCTGGATCTGTATTCCAGGGAAATCATAAAGGGGAAAAAATGATCCACACGTACAAAAGTATTTGTAGAAGCTTTTTTGTGGTTACAAACAATTGGAAAATAAGTAAATGCCCATCAACTAGGGAATGGCTGAATAAATTATGGACTATTAATGTTATGGAATATTATTGGTCTATAAAATGATGAACAAGCTAATTTTGGAAAGGCCTGAAAAGATTTTTATATACTGAGCAAAATAAGCAGAACCAGGAATACATTGAATACAAACACAACAAGATTGTACAATGATCAACAATGAAAGATTTCCTTCTTCTCAGCAGTTTAGTGATCCAAAACAATTTCAATAAGCTTTGGATAGAAAACACCATCTGCATCTAGAGAGAGAACTATGGAGGCTGAATGTAAATCAATACATATTCTGTTCACTATTTTTTATTTTTCTTCTGTTTTTTTCCTCTCATTTTCCCCTTTTGTTCTTATTTTTCTCTCCCAATATGATTCATAAATGTGTGAAATTAACTGAGTGAAGACATTCTCATAGGAATATAGCCTTAAACTATAGCCTTAATTGTGACTTGAGACTTTATAATGAAAAATAGAGCTATAGCTAAAAGTGCAAATGGTTTTTCCCTCCTGTTTCCCATCACCTCTTACTTAGCATTTAAGTACTTCTTTTAAAAGTAATGATGGCTTTGAATTCTCTTTTTCAAGGATATCTACTTGTATTGCAGTTCTCTAGGGAAATTTAAATTGAGCTTATTATTATTGACTTGTAGTATTTTATTTCTGGGTAATATTTCCTTCATTAGAATGTAATCCTGTGCTCCCCCAAACAATGGGAGAAAAGACCAGGCAAGGATAGGAACTTCTGCATTTAGGTTATTTAATCTTGTATTTTGCAGCTTTTACTTTGCACTCCTTTTGCTGACAAATACCTTGTCAGATGGGAGATACCCTTTCTCACAAGAGCATAATAACCCCTTTCTGCTTCTTCTTACCCTGAAAATCTCTGATTGTTTTTGTGGTCAATACTGTCCCACACAATAAAGAAATTGTGGTTTTTAAAAAAAAAAAATGAATGTACGTGTGTAACCAGAAAAAAAAGAAAGCAATTTTTAAAAAAGGAAAGTAGAATTTTTTTTGTATACTAGCATTTAGAGCTCTATCTGGCATATAATAAGTGCTTAAAAATGTGCCTGTGAACTTAAAATGTCTGGGCAACAAGGTGAAGAGGTTAAAAGGAGATAGCCCAGCATGCAAATAATTAACAGAGAAACTCCTGTCTTAGAAGAGGTCAAAGGAGATAATCTGAGACACAAATGCTTAATAGAATTTAACATCCTTAAGAGAAATTCCTGTCTTATGCAAACTCAAAAGGATTTACAAGTCTTCTCAGAATCCTTTTTGATATACAAACATCTCTGTATCTGAAGGAAGCAGAAAAGCCTTTTGGAAATACAAACTTTGTTTTATGATCCTTTTTGTGTATAAAATGAACTTCCAAAATTCTAATCCTTGTACTAGGCTTTTCTCTGCTTTGTGCCCGCTGACTTTGCTGCAGCTTCCCCTTTCAGGCAGTTTGGCCTATCCCTTTTCTAATCAATAAAGATTTTGTTTTAATACAGCACTGAGTAGTGAATTCATTCTCTAACCAACAGGGCCTTGGTACTTTGGAGGAAGGAGACAGAGAGAGAGAGAGAGAGAGAGAGAGAGAGAGAGAGAGAGAGAGAGAGAGTCAGAAAGGAAGCACTGATCTAGCTCGGCCTTAGAGCCTCATCATTTTGCTCTCATCAAATGTGTTAAAATGGAAAGAGGCTTTTTTCTAGATTAAGAAAAACCACCAAACTGGGAGTCAAGAGATGGACTACACTGACTTCCACACAACAGCTACTAATCTTAGTGAAGCAATGGAAGTGACTTGTCTAGGAGAGTACATGCAAGGCCTAATGCTTTGTACATTGCAGGCCCAGGATTTGAACCTAAGTTTTTTGGACTACTAGTCTGATGGTTTGTTTTTGTTTTTTTTTCCATTGAACCAGTCAGATGCTAAGCTTTTTCTGCAATCAACCAATCAATCAATAAACACTTATTAATTATTCATTGATTCATTTACTCATTCTTCCCTCTCTTTTCATGCATCCTGTATGATCCAGCTAAAGCCATAATGAATAAAAATGTGCCTACCATGAGGAAGGAGCTCACTAGGGGTACATATAGCTCCTTAGACCATACATGCATTCATACATTCATCCAAGGTAGAAATCACATGTACATATAAAAATATACAAAATCATGTACCTGGCACTCTTACAGGTTTGACTAATCTTGAGGGATAGCACTAGCTGCTGAGAAGATCTCACATAGAAGGTGATACTTGAGCTGAGTTTTTTTTAACATATATTTTAATAGTTTACCAGATATATGCACGGGTAATTTTATAATATTGACAATTGCCAAACCTTTTGTTCTAATTTTTCTCCTCCTCCCCCCCCCCCAATATGGTAGGTTGACCAATACATGTTAAATATGTTAAAGTATAAATTAAATACAATATGTTTATACATGACCAAATAGTTGTTTTGTTGAGCTGAGTTTTAAATGAAACTTGGGTCTCAGACCCTTAACACTTCCTGACTATATGACCTTGGGCAAGTCACTTAACCCCAATTGCCTCAGCAAAAAAAAAAAAAAAAAACTGGAGATTTTTAAGAAGCAGAGATGAAAATCGAAGAACATCCCAGGCATGGGAGATTGTTTTATCAAAAGCATGATTAGTAATATGAAGTGCTGTATATATACAGATCATCCAAAGGACAATTTGGCTAGATCATAAGGGGAGTAATATATAACAAGATGGGAAAATTAGCTTGGGACCAAATGCCAATTGCATGAGTTTCCATTTGATCCTAGGAGCATGCTTTTAGAATATGTCAATGACATGTTCAGAATTATATTTCAGTAGTGATGTGGAAGATGAATTGAAGAGGGCAGAAATTTGAGAAAGGGGACCAGTCCATAAGTTAATGCAGTGGTTCAGGTTAGAGATGATGAAGCAAGAGTGGACTAGTTTGGAGAGGTCAAATTATAGGAGTTTGTGGGGGAGCCAAGGCTGCCAGTCACCTAGCCCAGGAACTTTGTCAGCTTAGTAGCCAATCACCCTCCTTTCAAGCTCTGATTTTATCCTTAACTGAGATGGATGGTAATACATCCCTATATTGAAGTCTCTTCTAAGTGTATGGGCCAGTGGAAGATGGATTCATTGGAGGAGTGGAGATCTACTCACCAATGATATTCACAGTGATCTCTTCTATATGGTTGATTTTGCAGACCCGAGTCAGGCTTAGTTTTAATCCCTTTTTGGGGGAGACAGAGGGTGATATTTACTTACCTGCTATCACACAGCCAGGATGGACACAGATTTCTCCAAAACTCGTAGCAATCGTGGGGTCTGTAAGAGGTAAATAGGAAAAAAATAAACATATGGAAACAGGATAATTCTCCTGGAAAGGACAAAGCTGTTACCAAAGGGCAGCCTGAGGGGAAGGAGGATAAGCAGGGGATCATAGATGTCAAATTTAAAAGAGGGTTCTGAAAGCATCTAGTCCCACATCCTCCTTTTACAGATGAGGAAATAGAGTCTCAGAGATGAAAAGTGACTTGTCCAGATGATGTCAGAGTTGGGATTTGAACCCAGGTCTTCAGAACTATTAATTCACTCTCTCAAGGGCCCCTACATTTTGCTTTGCTGATGGTACCAGGCTACCAGGGGTATTGATAATGGCAACATAAATGTCAGTCTGATTCACTAAAAGCCAGGAAAGACTCCATAGAGAGGCAGATAGTCCTGCCCAGAAAACAATGTCAATTGATTTTTCTTTGGAAAGATTTAAGAGGATAAACAGAAGTCAATTAGAACAGTCTGGACTTACTAGACTTCAGCAGAGTTTGTCCTCACACTTCCCCTCCTTGACTTTATCCCACTTGTTTGAAGCCCTGGGGTCTCCTCTGGAATTTTGCCTTTGCTTCGGCTGTGCTCTACTCTTTGGAGATTTCTCTTCCCTCTCTTTTCACACATCCTGTGATTATGGCTAAAGCCATAATAAATGTGCCTATAACTGAGGAAGGAGCTCACTAGTGCTACATATAATTCCTGAGGCCAGAGGGCCAGGAAGATACCTTTTAGCTGCTTCTTAACTCTACTTGCTAACAAGGCATTAATCTCAGTTGTTTCTATGCTTTGAGGATCAATAGTACTATTACTGTCCCCTTTAAATTTCAACAACATAGGTCAAAGTCCCCTTTGCCTTGCCTTAGTTTTTGTTTTCATTTATTTTTCTCCCATGGAGCTTTCCCATTAGATCTTCATTGGTTTCTCTGTGCTCTAAAGTCTTAAGAGTTTTTATAGTCTAATATAGACATTGTCATTCAGGATAAAGACCAGCAGCTGTGTCACTTTCACCTGCTGCCTTTTTAGTTTTGTGTCCAAGTTGAGCATTTACATGACAACTAAAGGGCACTACAGGGCTAGTAAAAATCTCACTTGAACTCTTGAAAATCTTGCTAAATGGAGCTCTTGGAACAATTTCAAAGGTGCTCAGATCTGGATTAAAATGGCTTCATTTAATAAAATGCAAGGAGTAGATGAAGCTGGTGACAAAGTACTTTCCCACTCTAGTCATATCTCTTAGTTGCCAGACACATCAATTTGGGAGCAAGACTGGAAAAGGGCCAGGTGGCATTGGGGGAGTTGGCAGTCTAGACACTTCTCACCAATATCTCAAATCTATGTATCCCCTAAATTACCCTATCAAAGCCATTCCTTCTCAAAGAAGATGGACTCCATCCAAAATGACCTCATCCTTTTTTGAACTCCCAGAACACTCATTGTTTGTACTCCTTCATCTGCCATTTAATACAGGTAGTTTTGTATTGTTGTGGGAATGAATGCTTTGCCTCACTCAAGTAGATTAGAAAAAATGACCTATCACTTAATCTTCTCTTCTCTTTTCTACAGGGAAGTACCATAGTTTATATTTAGTAGATGGTCAATACATATTTTTTGATATTGATCACATTTTTGAGCTATTTCTTATATCTTATCTCCCCAATCACTCCCTAAGCTCCTGATGGATCTCTTCTATCCTTCCTATCCGTCCAACAGGCTTAGCTCAAGCTTAAGCACAAGAGAAGTGTTCAGTCTTAGAAGATGGATTTGACTTTTCTCTAATGCTGTTATGGAAAGGATATCATTTGGCCTTTTTTATTTTTTGGGGGGGGTTATATTTAAAATCTTCCTCCTGAGTCAATTTGCAACCAGGGGCATTATGGGAATTGTAAATTCTGATAACATTAATGGTGATTAATAAAAGTTAAAGCCCATAGCAATGATGTGTACAAAGATATCCTTTGATTGGTAAATGTAGCTGCTTCCCAGGTAAGCTCCCTTAGATCTATGCTTATAACAGGCAAGAAAAGGGCTACCTTGGAAATCTCTTCTTACAAAAGTCTTCTCTTCTCTTGGGATATAGAACGAAATGGGAAATAGCAGCAGTGGCTTCCCTAGGGAAAAACAGAAGACTTAGCTAATCTCAAGATTTAAAGAATTTAGATCCCTCTATTCCTTGGACAGTTTCCTCTGGGAACACCCCACCTCCTGGTCAGTTTTCACAGGTATCCTCTAAATTCAGGGCTGGTGAGCTACCCTATTGAAACATAGACTTGTAGAATAGCCAGCAGCCAGTATCACTATACCAAAGAATACATTTCGGGGAATAAGGTGTAAGAAGATTTATTGTCTCATGGTGTTCAGTTCTCTGTAGCATCGGAGAACCCCAAATCTTAATTAGTTGTATTACATGATGGGGATACAAAGAAAGGTTAAAGACGGTCCCTGTTTTCCCTGAATTGGATCTGTGAAATGTGGTGGCTGAACAAGATCACTCATAACCTCCAGTCTACATAGAATGAAAAACTTTGAAAATATAGAGACCTATATGTCAAAATCATGTGGAAACAAGAAGATATAAATTTTATTCCTATCATCCTGTCTGCTATTAGAATTACCTTGACTATATGCCCATTGAACCTGAAGAAAATAAGTTTACACTTCAGTGATTTTATTCAATTATTTTACTCACATGTGCAAAACCATAGAACATAAAACATAAAGAAATAATTGCACGATATTGATTTGTTTGCTCCTGGACTGTTTCTACTTGAACTTCATCAAAAAAATAAGTGATAATAATGGCAACAACACCATAAAAACAAGTTTTGAAGTTTGCAAAGTGCTTTATTGCCTGATTTCCCTAGGAGACAGGGGACTGTATTGGTTTTCCGATTTTATAAAAGCAGAAATTATAATTTAGGGAACAAAGTTATTGTCTGATGGTCACAGAGCCAAGCCTGAAGCCCACATTTTCTGGTCCTAAATCCCCTACTTTTTTCATTCAACTATAAAGCCTTATACCTGGAGATAGTACAATTAGAGTAGGAAAAAATACACCTTGTTTTGGAGTCAAAAAATCTGGATTTTAATATCAGCTTTGAATTTACTCCCTGTGTGATCTTGTGCAAGTATCTTTCCCTTATTGGTTCTTAATTTTCCAGAACACCACAATTTTAGAATTGGAAAGACTGTCCATTTGACTGTTCACCCTGCTTCTGGAAAACTGATCAAGCAGTGTCTTCTTGAAAACTTCCAATGAAGGCCAAAATAACAACACTGAATTGGTTTGCCCTATGCCATACTGTAACATAAAGGTGGAAGGGATCTTAGAGGCCCTCTAATCCAACTATCTCCCATCATAAATCTTTTCTCCAATATCCCACTAAGTGTGATATATTCAAGCCTTGGCTTGAACCCATGTCCAATCTTTGACATAATTAAAAACACACCTACAGAGGATTTCAGAAAAACCTGGAGAGACATACATGAACTGATGCTGAATGAAATGAGCAGGACCAGGAGATCATTATATACTTCAACAACACTATATGACAATCAATTCTGATGGATGTGGCCATCTCCAACAATGAGATGAACCAAATCAGTTCCATTTGTTCAATAATAGAACCACTTACACCCAGTGAAAGAACTCTGGGAAATGAGTGTGAACCACTACATAGCATTTCTAATCTCTCTATTTCTGTCTGCTTGCATTTTTGATTTCCTTCGCAGGCTAATTTTACATTATTTCAAAGTGCAATTCTTCTTGTGCAGCAAAATAACTGTGTGGATATGCATACGTATATTGTATTTAACATATACTTTGATATATTTAACATGTATGGGTCTACCTGCCACTTAGGGGAAGGGGTGGGGGGAAGGAGGGGAAAAGTTGGAACAGAAGGTTTTGCAAGGGTCAGTGCTGGAAAATTATCCATGCATATATCTTATAAATAAAAAAAAAACCTACAAAGATGAAACGACCCCAGTTATCTCCTCTACCAACCACAAATTAATAGCAGTGTTTTATTGAAAGTGATTCTGGCTGAGACTGAAGTTAACAGAAAATGCAATCTGCCCATAATTGGGCCTCTTCTTCTGGAGGAAGGGATGGTATATAGACATCCTTAGAGGGACTGAGGATTCCATAAATGTCACCCCTGAATATCCAGGGATTCTTTTAACTAGTGTGTTGATCCTTGTCTAGTTTATTCCTTATTGATGGATTCAAAGGAGGAAGAGAAAGTATCTTTTTTTTTACCTGATATTAGGAATCTATAAAGGATTCTACATTCTTCTGTTTTCCTGGACACAAAATTTTGCTACTTCTACCACTCTGAGCCCCTAAGAATTATCCTGCCATGCTAGGTGGGGGTGGTTTCCTTACAATGGCTTCCTATACATTTTCATCTCTTAGGACTAAAAACTACTTTGAGATCTGGGGGTGGCCGTGAAGTGGTTTAGGATATGTTGCCTTGTAAACTTTTGGTCTCATATTTATATGATTTGTGGAGTTTAGGCCTGAAGTTATATAATGCCTTCCCTGACTGCCTTCCAGTTACTTCTTTCCTGCCACTCTCTCCTCCCATTCCAAAACATTACTTTTAGTTTTTCTTGGATATTTTTTCATAAACTTATATAAGGGAGCAATCCTTGACAATTCACTTGTCTGGGACATAAGATAACATATGTTGTCTCTCCTGATAGAATTGAACTATCTTTAGAGCTGGGAATGTTTACTCTTTTCTTTTCATTCTCCCCTCCTATTCTGAAACATTACTTTTAGTTTTTCTTGGATTTTTTTTTTCATAAACTTGTATAAGGGAACAATCCTTAACAATTCACTTGTCTGGGACATAAGACAACATATGTTGTCTCCCTGATAGAATTGAACTATCTTTAGAGCTGGGAATGTTTACCCCTTTCCTTTCATTCTCCCTTCCCATTCCGAAACATTACTTTTAGTTTTTCTTGGATATTTTTTTCATAAACTTGTATAAGGGAACAATCCTTAACAATTCACTTGTCTGGGACATAAGACAACATATGTTGTCTCTCCTGATAGAATTGAATTATCTTTAAGACTGGGAACATTTACTCCTTTCTTTTCATTCTCCCCTCCCATTCCAAAACATTACTTTTAGTTTTTCTTGGATATTTTTTTTCATACACTTGTATAACGGAACAATCCTTGACAATTCACTTGTCTGGAACATAAGCCTGAATATGTTGTTTCCCTGATAGAATGGAATTATCTTTAGGGCTGGCAATGCTGTTTCTTTTGTGTCTCTATATCCTTAGTGATTGACACAGTATCTGGTCTATCACATAGGTGTTTGATTAATAGATAATAGCTGGCATTTATGGAGTGCTTCAGATTTGTAAAGCATAATTATATGTTATTTCATCCATGAATCTCAAGCACAAATGATTAGAAATGTATCATTGCAAGACAGGTATATGATAAGTGATTTTAAAATGTCATACCAAGTCTTAGGATGAAAATTGTTACTCATTGGTGAATCAAGGAAGGGTCCCTGGTGGATGCGCTATTTCAGTTGGTTTTTAAAGGATGGCTTGAAAGCCAAAAGTGAAACGGTAGAGGTAGGGAGGCCCTTCCAGAACTAGGGAAAGGTCTGAGAAAAGATTGGAGAGCATGACATCCCATCTAAAGGTTCAAGAATAGTTCTATTTGGCTTCATTGTGAATAAGAGTGATATTAGATATCAAATACTGCAACTTATCCGATTGCCTATCTCCAGCTGTACGTAACCAAAAGAGCACAAGAATAGTATACCAGTGGAAAAAAAGTTCCTAGGTTCTCAAACAGGGTATTCATGCTACCCGGCTAAGGCAGCTAGGTTATGTAGTAGATAGAGCATCTTGCCTGAAATCAAAAATATCTGAATTCTAATCCCATTTCAGACACTTTCTAATTCTGGGATCCTGGTCAATACTCTTTACCTCTGCCTGCCTCAGTTTTCCCCATCTATAAAATGGGGATAATAGCAACACCTATCTCACAGAGTTGTTGTAAAGATCAAATGAGATATTAGTTCATAGCACAGAGCTAGCACAAAGTAGGTGCTTAATAAATGCTAATTGCCTTCCCAGCTACCATCACCCCTGTTCTCTCTGAAACACTTTGTGGAAAGCTCTATGTAAGTAAGATTATTGGATCATGACTACCTAGGACCAGAAAAAGTCTTAGAGTCTATTGGTCCAATGGACCAATGAAGAAACTTGAGGTCTTAGAGAGACAAAGTACCTTGTCCACATAATAAGTTAGTGACAGAGCTAAGAATTGTACTCAGATTTCATGATTCTAAGTTTAGCGATCTTTCTACAGCATCACCCTAAAAGAAAACTTTTAGAAATCAAATATTACCTGAAATACATGTGACTGTTATTTAACTGGACATGCCCTTTGACCCAGAAACACCACCATTTAGGTTCTAGTTCCTAACTGGAAGATAACCTCGAAGGACCATTCCAACTCAAGATCTAGGGGCATATGATTCTCTTGCCATCCCCTCATATGTCTTTCTTTCCATTCCCCAGAGTGGAATGGGTTGCTTTGAGGTAGTGGATTTCCCTCTGGTGGAGGTCTTCAAGCACAAGCTGAAATTCAGATCACTTGCTAGAGATATGGCAGGTAATGAATTCACATTCAGGATGGCCTGACTGACCTCTAAGATCTTTCAGAAGGCTAAGTTCTGATGTTCTTCAAGAAGGGATGGCTCGGATCCATTAGCTGATAGTTGAAGGCTCCCTGTCTTAGCTCACAGGCATTCATTTTTCACCATGATTTCCCTGGTCTGAACATTTTTGCTGGCCTGCCTCTGCTCTTGGTTTTCATGACAGTTCCCAGGAGACAGCAGCCTAATCTCAGCCAGTTCAGCTGTTCTCAGGCTTTGGGGAATTGTGATGGCCAATTACTAAAAAAATCCAGAGGGGTGAGCTCTCTGGATTGATGTTACTTGGATCTCTGCACAATCCCTAGACCCTTAAACAATTTTCTCTGACCCCAAATCATCTTTACACATATCTTTAAAGCCCAGGAGGCTGGAAATTTCTACAAATAGGATGCAGAAGTTCACTAACCAATAAAAAAAATTAAAGAATATCTTTCCCTGGTAGAGAAATCACAAGGATTATTTGTATTTATTGTACACAATTTAGCTTCATCGGTTCACGTGTATGGGTATACATACATGCACATACATGTGCATATATGTTTAAGTGTACACATACACATTCATGTGACATCTCTTATTTTACCCTAAAGAATGTAAGCTCCCAAAGAACAGGATCTATTTCACTTTTTTTTCCATCTCCTCAGCATCCAACATAATGGATAGTAAGGCCTGAATAAAAGCTTCTTAAGATCCTTATTAAGGCACTAAATAAGGGGCAGAACTGCTCTTGATATTATAATTACTATATAATTGTTGTGTTCACTGAAGGAATGGAAACTCCTAGAGGACAGGAGCTGTTTCATGTGTGGTGTTACCCTCCCTGTGCTTAGCAAAGAACCAGGGATATAATAGGTGTTTAATAAATGTTGGCTTATCTAGTAATAAATTAATACCTCTCACCCCTTTTCTCCACTATCAACACAAACAACTTAATGCAGCATCTGATGCTCTCTAATCTGGATTACTGCAAGAACTACTAACTGGATTCTGTTCCTGGCTTCTCTCCCCTTTCTAATTCATCTTCCACATAGCTGCCAAATGGATACGCTTAAAATTCAAGTTTGAGTATATCATTCCATTGCTCAAGAAACTTCAGTAACTCCCTATTGTCTTTAGAATAAAAACCAACTCCTTTAACTTGGTTTCTTTCTCACTTACCAGGATAATTACACATTACTCCCATTCAAGCACATTATGTTCCTACCAAACTACTCTACTTGCTATTTTCTGTATAAAATATTCCACCTACTACCTCCAAGTCTTTGCAAAGTCTGTGTCCCCTGCCAGAAATTCTCTCCTTTTTCACTTCTCACTCTTGGAATTCCAACTTGGAACCCTTCACTCTTGCAACTCAAAGCTCAGTTCCAAGATCACCTATTATGAAAAGCCTTTCCTGATCTCCCTGGCTTGAAGGCTAGTTCTTTATCCAACCATGTTATTAGGAGAGACTTTTATTCATCTTCAGATTGTGGGAATATTTGAATACAGAACTGTAAAATTCCAGAAGTAGAAGGAACCACTTAGGCCATCTAGAAAACCTCTACATAGAAAGGAATCATTTCAACAATATTTCAAGCAAGTTGTTTGGCCAGCAGGCAAGGGATCTTGGGAATTCTATTCCTAACATCCCTACTGCTTCTTTGGGTTGGTGCTCTATAGACAATGAAAGGGAAAGGATTAAACTGAGAAGGTCTTGCTGACTAGATGGCAAGTCCTTTACCACTAGCTTGGCAATACCAACAGCAGTGATGGCACTGTGTCCCAGGAAGCTTATGCTTGCCACATGACTTATTCCAAGACCCGACCAAAAGCACAACATGCCAAAAGAATTCCCAGCCTTAGCATCTGAATTGTTTCCCTTAAATATCCTATTTCCCCTTTTGCTGGTTGGCTCAGGAGCTACGTCTCTGGCCGCTAAGTATTTAAAGAAGTAAAATGTCCCACCATTTGCAGACTTCAGTTGTTAAAAAAAATGTCTTAATGGGCTGAGAGGAAGCCCATTTGGGCCGTCTATCCCCAAGGGTCTGCTGATAACTGAAACTTAGTGCTAAAAAGAAGCCTGAATATGTTGTCTCCCCTGATAGAATTGAACTATATCTTAAGATCTGGGAATATTCAGGAAAAACCTTTTCAAATATGGCCTCATACATTTAATAACTGTGTGATCCCTCTTTGCCTCAGTTTCTCACCTATAAAATGAGGACACAGAGAAGAAAATGGCATACCTCCTGATTTTTGCCAAGAATATTTCATGGATTTGTTCATGGGGTCATGAAATTAGACAAGACTCCTTTCCTTTAATTCTCAATCAGAGAATGTCTAGATTATGTCCTATCTGAACAAAAAGTTATTCCTCAATATCAACAACAAAGGGAGAAGGAGTTTGCTATCTGTCATTCTGCTGTTTTGCTTGGATAGTACCTTCCCAATATGAAAATATGTTTGAAAGAATGTTAAATCTGTATCGGATTGCTTGCTGTCTTAGAAAGGCCGAGGAGGGGAGAAAAGGAGAAAAATTTGGAACACAAAGTTTTGCAAAGGTGAATGTTGAAAATTATCTTTGCATGTATTTGGAAAAATAAAATATATTGAAAAAGATATTACCTTCCTAGAAAGACACATGCTTCTATCAATCCAGGGGCAGGGGGCAATTCATGCCCAACTTAGAAGAAAAAGCAAGAAGTCTCTTTTGGGAACACAGAAGCCCCATTAAAAGTTATTGACAGAAAAAGATACTTATATATGTCCTCTCCCTGATAACTCTGAAATGAAGACATTTTAATTTTCCTTCATTTAAGCCACAGTTGGGCAAAGTCAGAAACAAACCCAACTGCCATATACTTCCTGAGATGTGAGGGAAACTGAGGCAGGCTTTGGATTGGTTAGTGAATTTAAAGAATGCAAACTCTTTGCCATTCTTGTTTCCCTTTTGTGTCTGTAGCTCTAGTACTTAGAATGGTACTTGAACTTGGGACAAGGATTACATCTGAACTTGTGATTTCACTAGCACAGAAAACTCCCAGTTGAGAAAACTTCTCTATGAAAGCCGCTAGAACATTGAAGGGTTAAGCCATTAGCCCAGAGACAAAGTCAGGATGTGGCAAAGGCAGGAGATTAAATCAAGAAACCAGGCAGGTTTTCCATCCACCATGCCATGCTATCTCTTGTCTCATCCATAGTAAGTGCTTAATACATAAATGCTTACTGAATTAAATTGCCTATTAAATTAAATGCTTGCTGCAGGGAAGGATTAAAGATTCAGAGCTGGAAGACACCTTTAAGTTCATTTAATTTAATGTCCCATTTTTACAAGATGGGAGATGGAGGGAGATAGTTTAAGGTCACATCACTAGGAAATAGTGGATCCGGGATTCCAGGATCCTGGATTCTGATCTAGACATTCTGATTCCAACATTTGCACCCATTCCACTGTATCATTAAGGACAGAATCAGAACTCCTCTGTTGAGTTACTAAGGATACACCTGGCTCTAACTCTTAGCACATTGCCTGACACATTTGTTATTCAGTCTTGTCTAACTTCATGACCCCATGAACAAATCCATGAAATATTCTTGGCAAAAATACAGGAGTGGTATGCCATTTTCTTCTCTGTGTCCCCATTTTATAGGTGAGAAACTGAGGCAAAGAGGGATCACATAGGTATTAAGTGTCTGAGGCCGTATTTGAAAAGGTTCTTCTGAAATTGGGACTGGTGCTCTACTCACTGTACTACCTTGGTGTCCCATTACAAGCACATAGTAGAGACTTTAGAAATGCTTCTTGATAGATTCTTTTAGAACAATTTGCTGTATGAACTTTTCTCATACACTCTGTGGAATGGACTCTAGGTTAGGGAAGTATTTGGTTGGATGGTTTCCGTGTTCATTCTAGCTGTCAAGTTCTATGATCTTCATGATTGCCATTTACTAGTTGCTATAAATACAAAGACAAAATGAAAAAATAGCTTTTGCTCTCAAGGAGCTTACACTCTATTGGGGACAAGTGAACAGAAATGATGTAAACACTTCTAGGCTTCTCATAGAGGGCAGAACTATCTTCATTAAGTCTCTTTTACACAACAGTCCTTTCCCTTCTTGAAGATACTCATCATGTGCCCTCTGATCCCTTCAATCCAAAGACTGAAGGCCCCATCCTTCAATGTCTAGATGAGGAAACTAAGGCTCAGAAATTTGTCCAATGTCCCACAAATAGCAAGTGTCAGAGTTTGAAGTCTGCTCCTCTGATAAGAAATCCAATATTCTTTCATAACTATACCAAAATAAAAACAAAATATATCAGCTGTTCAGAATGCCCCTCGTGGAGTGCATAACTCAAACAAGATATGAAATCAAGATCACAGTGTCATAGATTTGTAACAATAAGGGACCTTACAGGCCACGTAGACCAACTTACTCATTTTACAAATGAGGAAACTAAGACATGATGCATTGTCACCCTGTTAGCCTCAAAAGTTAGATTTGAACCTGTCTTCTAACTCCCATCAAAATATTAGGAGACACCCTGTTTTCCAGAGCTAAGGTCCAACGAGAAAATTGTGCCTTGAACTTGGCATAACAACAATCCTTTGTGCTCACTCTCTGGATGATTTCAACCTCTGACACAATTATTCTATTGTTTTGACTAGCACCAGGTGTTTTCCAAGCTCAGACTAGCACTGGACAAGTTTGGAAAAGTACCCATCATCCCATCGTGAAGTCCTACTAAGGATCAAACTTATCTAATTGTCCCTCATTGTCAGAACTATGGCTCACTGCATAGCCACTAGTATAAGCATTGAGGTTTAGTCACACTAGAATGATCCTTCCACTAGGTCCCAGACACATGTATCTATTCCCTCCTTGCTTACAAGCCATTTCCCTCACTTTAAAATTAGACTTCTGTTTGATTCCTGCCTCTCCTGTCTGCAGACTGCTTTGTTTGGCTCCAGCCAGCCACAAGTTAGAAGCTGTTTCAGTCCGGTTGACACTGCAGAGCTGAACCATTAATAACACGTTCATCAGAGAGATTGATACCGGGTACTTTGTGAGGGCTGGATGAGAAGCTATTAAACAGAGATAGGAAGACAACAGGCTCCCTCAACACAAAAGCTCCTAGTTTGGTTTTTCCCTCTTCCCAGCCCTACCAAAACAAGGCTTTATTTTTCCACTACAATAAATCGTTTTTAATGTACCTGTCTTCAAAGCTGAAATCTCACCTTAGCTGTAAGACATTGCATTGACATCTCCCATGGTAACAGACATAGAGATAAGAAATGTTCTGGGTGTCTGCTCAGGGTTGTTATGAATATCAAATGCTCAGACATTCGATCCTGGGCCCTTGTAGTAATTTAGGGGTTCTGCTGTTCAGATGGAAAATGGGGGTGGTTAAGAATCTGCAGCTGGGAGATTTGTGGCAAAGGGCTGAAGAGTGAGAGACAGAAGAAACCTCAGCCGTGGAATCCAACTACATTTTACAGACTAGGAAACTGAGGGCTTGCCTTGTTCTGAAGCAGAATTTGAACTCATATTCTCGTGACTCCAAGTGCAGTCTTCTACCCACTCCTCCATTCTGCCTCCAAAGCAGCAGTGCTTTCCCCTTCCCAGTCCCCCACCCACCCATTTTTAAAGATGAAAGGCAAAGAAGCAACTTGACAGGGTGACTTGAACACCAGATTTGGAGTCAGAAAGACTTGAGTTTAAATTCTGCCTCTAAAATTTACTCAAAGAGGAAAGCAATGGCTAGGAAGATAAATTAGGAAACTTGAATTCGAATCTTGCCCAGAGCCTTCCTAATTGTGTACCCCAGATTAAATTATTTAATAATAATTTTGTTGTTCAGTTGTTTCTGTCCTGTCCAAGGCTTTGTGACCCCACAGTTGAGGTTTTCTTGGCAAAAAATATTGGACTGGTTTACCATTTCCTTTTCCAACTTATTTTATAGGTGAGGAAACCGAGGCAGAGAGCAATCAAGTGACTTGCCCAAGGTCATATAGCTTGTAAAAGACAAGATTTTAATTTAGAAGAGATGAATCTTCCTGATTTCAGGCTCAGTAGGCTATCCGTTCGTTGCACTAGCTGCCTGCCTCTTTAATAATAACACTAATCATCACTGTTAAAAACCAATATAGCACTTTCAATTTAGCAAAACACTTTACAAATATCACCTCATTTAATTCTCACAATAATCCTGGAGGCAGGTGGAGGCAGAAACTGAGGCACAGAGAAGTAACTTGCTCAGTCACATAGCTAAAAAGTGTTTGAGATGGAGTTTGAACTCAGACCTTCCTAACTCCAAATTAAGTCATTTTACTTCTTCATGCCTCAGTTCCCTCATCTAGCAGATGGAGATAATAATAACAATCACCTAGTGGGATTATTGTGAGAATCAAGTACATGTAAAGTGCTTTGCACGCTAAACACAAGCTCTAATTAAAACTCACTTGCTTGAGGTCACACAGTTCATGAGAGGCAGAAGCCATTTTCATATTACTAATAGCTTATTATAAACTTTTTAAGGTTTGCAAAGCACTTCATGTGGTCCATCTGATCTGATCAGCGCAGAAACCCTGTGAAATAGGTGATATTCATACCTCTATTTTATGGAAAAGAAGGCTGAGTTTCAGATAGGGTAATCACACAGCTAGTTGAATATCTGGTGTGGGATTTTAACCCAGTATTTACTTACTCATCTATCTATCTATCTATCTATCTATCTATCTATCTATCTATCTATCTTTCTATCTATTTTTAGGTTTATCTATTTATTTATTTATTTATTCATTTGTTTGTTTGTTTGTTTGTTTGTTGTTTTTGTTTCAGATCCAGAGCTCTTTGCATTGGAATGGCTCTGTATCAGTAAATGAAGCCTGGGAAAGCTAACAGAACATGCTGAGGGGAAAAACTGAGGGAAAATCTATGCCAAGCAAAAGGAGCTAGAAGTGGACACTAGTCTTGATTTATAATCTTTTAAGAAATCAGGTTTATGATTCACAGGTCCTGTGGCTCAACAAATTCAAAAGCATTTAAATAGCTGGAAAACTGGAGCCAGGAACCCAGGAATAAAATCTCCAAGAAATCCTCTTGAGAAAAGACGTCTTTGTTTTTCAGAAGGATCATTTTCTTGGAATTGTTGTGACAAAGCATAAAGCGGGTGAGTTTCAGAGACTTTTCAGAAAAGTATCTGAATGGCTGTATTTGCTAGCTGTCCTTCATTGAGCCTCACTTGGCTATCCTCTATCCCCATCCCAATTAAGATCTCTGCTCTTCCCCCCACCCCATCACCATTCTGTGTGCTTGTTTCCCAGAATCTTCTGAACCAGCCCCAATCCAACCCGGTAGCTCAGCTGCTTTGGGCTACATTCCTTATCCTACCTCTGAAGGATGACAGGGATGACAGAAGGAAACCTTTTTAGCTCTCTCCATAGTTGGCAGAACTGGGATTTCAAC
Source organism: Sminthopsis crassicaudata (assembly GCF_048593235.1). Taxonomy (NCBI): domain Eukaryota; kingdom Metazoa; phylum Chordata; class Mammalia; order Dasyuromorphia; family Dasyuridae; genus Sminthopsis; species Sminthopsis crassicaudata. The sequence goes on along the minus strand of NC_133619.1, from coordinate 632,032,822 downwards.
CGAGTCCACTCCGGTGCAGCTGATGATACCTCCCAAACCCCAGTTTCTCAGTGCTGATCCTCTACCCCCTCCATGCCCTGGAGTATTTATGAAGCAATGGGACTCATGCAAAAGCACCCTGACAAACAAAGCACCCCAGTCCAGCTCTGCGCGTAATTCTTCAGAGGAAGTTAACAGGGCAGATTTTCCATTGAGAAGCTGGTCTTTCTAAGGGGCCATGGAGAGACAACTTCTCAGAAGGGCTGGAGCTGGGGGAAGGGGGAGACGAACACAAGGGCAAAGTTCAACTTCCTCACTTACCCTTGACTTCCATGTAGAGGATCACCAAGGTGACCAAGGAGCAAGTCATGAGAAGCAGCAGCACGGAGAGACCCAGCTCCAGGACACTCCAGGTCTTCTTTCTAGATCTGGTTGAATTCTCCACAATACCCATTTGGCTCTCAGATTTCCCCATGATGGAAACTCTAAGTAAGAAAGGGGGGCGTTAAAATTGGACAAATTAAGAAAAGAGACAAATAACTATTCAAAAAAAAAAAAAAAACCCAGTGAGAAAGGGAGGCAGAGAGTGTAGACTACAAGACAGCAGGCAGTCAGAAAACTCAAATCCCAAATGCTGAGAATGGAGGGGAGGGGCAGTGCCCACGATGACGTTAAAAAATAGTCCAAATCAGCCCCATATCACAGAATCATAGATCTACAGTGAGAAGGGGCCGTAGAGACCTCGAGTTTAATCCCTTCGTTTTACAAAAGAGGAAACTGAGCTCTCCCCTCCTTCAGTGCTTATAGATAAAGCAAGAAAGCTCATTTTATAGAGGAAATCCAGAACCAGAGCAAGTAAGTTTCTTGCCTAGGATGGTACATCCAGGTAGGAAGCAGCAGCTCCAGGATAAGTGTGGGGTAGATTTCCCAAGCTCCTTTTCCTTACCCAGAGCCTGCAGCCCAGCTGCACTACTAGATTGTCAGCTTATGAAAACTAACCTAGCAGAGAGGCAGCCTTGAGCGGTGGAGCCTTCTGGGAGATGGGGATCCCAGGCTTATGCCCATCCTCAAAAGCCTTCTCTGTCGGTGCCCTGGGTCCCTCGGTGTCCTGAGTCCCTGGGTGCCCTGGGTCCCTCGGTGCCCCGGGTCTCTCGGTGCCCTGGGTCCCTCGGTGTCCTGAGTTCAGTGCCCCGGGTCCCTCGGTGCTAGTCCAGTTCCAAGGTGGCAGACGGAGCAAGGTCCGTTTCCTCTGGTGTCCCTGGGCTTTCCGGGGAGGCGTGGGAGGTTCACAGCACTCAGCCACAACTTTTCCCTCCTTGTGCGGCTGCTGCCTTCTGGCTGAGCGTGGTGGCTCGGTAGGTGCCCGGCGGCACCCTTGGAAGGGAGGCGGTGCAGGGGGAGAGCTGCTGCTGGGGGAGGGCGGGATCCGGGGGTTCCTGGCTGGGAACCCGGACGGCTGCGGCCACTCCACTGTCTGACAGTCTAGCTCCCAAGTTCGCAGCCAGGAGCCTCCCGGGGGGTGCCCAGACACAGCGCGAGGTCCGGGGGTGGGGGCCTGGGGGAGTTGGGGCAGAGCGGGGCAAGGGGAATACTCAGAGCGAGCAGCGCAGCGGGGAAAGACGAGTCCCGAGTCTGTCCTCGTTCGGACTGGCGCGAGCGGGGGCACCGCGCGGAGGCGGCGGCGGGAGCACTGGGGGAGGGAGCAGGGCTCCGCAGTGTGTTGGGGACACGGGCGCTAGGCTGGGGCGGGCTCGGGAGCCGGCTAAGAGGCTGAGCTGCAAGCAGAAAGGGCCCCCGCCTGAGCGGGAACGAGTCGGGGTGAAGATCCGGAGGGGGTGTGCGTGTGGGGGGCGGCGACTTTTCCTACACTGTCCCCAGCAGTGCCCGGCCTCGGAAAAGTCTGCAGTGGAAAGTGGACTCGGTTGAAATCCCAGTTCTGCCAACTAATTAGACGTGTGACTTTGGTCAAGTCACTCAACTGCGCTGGGTCTCATTTCCTCATCTGTAAAATGAGTGAGTTGGAGCAGGTGCCTTCAAACGGCCCTTTAACTAAATCCATAATGCTCTAGACGAGAAAGTCAACTCCTGGGAACCAGGCTGTCTGCATGTCCCATGTACCCAGCAGAGCTAGGCCTAGGGAAGGGACCTGCTATTGTATTAGTGGAGGGCAGCAGCCCTCAAAGCAAGATCTGGGGGTTCCTGGGCTCTCCAAGACCCTTTCATGGGTTTTCATGAAGTCGAAACTATTTTATAATTATAGTAAGAAATTCGGACTTTTACTACCACAGGTAAGTCACTTAACCATATTTGCATCAGTTTCCTCATCTGTAAAATTATCTGGAGAAGGAAATGAAAGACCACTCCTGGAAAATCCCAAAATGGGATCAGAAAGAGTTGGATACAATTGAATAACAAAAACAAATAAATAAAAAATAGATTCGTACAATACATACTGATACATGTACAATACACACTTCTAATACAATACAGGAACCCCCGGAACCAGCCTGCCCACATCAACCAAAAACTCGTGGGGGTCGGGGGTCCTCAGTGATTTTTAAATTGTAAAGGGATCCTGAGACTAAAAAACTTCAGAATCAGTAATGTAAAAGGGGTGTCTCCCCACCCCCCAAAGCAGATTGACACCTTTTCTGTAATTTATAATTTTAGAGCAACAAGAGATTAAGTGAAGAATAAAATGTGTCAGAGATGAGACTTGGACCCTTCTCTTCCTGGCTCATTGGACAGAGGAGAAAATTGAGGCACAGAGAGGGGAAGAGATTTATTTAGCAGTTAAATGGAATTTAGATCCAGGTCTTCTGACTCAAAGGTCTGAGTATTCTCCAATCTGAATCATTAAAATCTGACTTAGTGTTGATTTCCAAATATATAGATACACATATCTGCAACTGGTAAGTCTTCAGAGAACTGGCCAAGGTCCTGACTGTGATGTGGTGATGACCACACAAAGTGATGACCATGTTCACACACAGTTGGGATACATAGTAGCAAGACTCGAGTCTAGATTTTTTTGATTTTATGATAAGCTTTCTGAGCCATGCTGTCTCAGTTTTCATATCTGTAAAATCAAGCTAAGAATACTTAAGTGCCAGTCTGATAAGTTGTTTTGAGACCCAAATGAGATCATGTAAATGTCAGTTGGTGGTTTTTTTTTTTGTTTGTTTGTTTGTTTGTTATTGTAGTTGTTTGTTTTTGTCATTCAGTTGTATCCAACTCTTTATGACCCCATTTTGGGGTTTTCCTGGAGTGGGCTGTCATTTCCTTCTCCAGATAATTTTACAGATGAGGAAACTGATGCAAATTTGGTTAAGTGATTTGCCTAGGGTCACACAGCTAGTAAATATCTGAGATGAATTTAAGTTCATAAAAGCAAATCTTTCTGATTCCAAACCCAGCGCTTGGAATTCACTGCTCCCCTAGCTGCTCCAACTTGATCATATCTCTAAATCCATGCATCTATGTATAGTTCTATTATCTATTCATCTTTCTTTTTCACACATCTATTTGTCTGCCTATGCTCCTCCTCTTCCTCTATCCTAATCATCCTCATCTTTCTACCTCACAATCTGTATGTTTAGACATGTCTGTCTATAGATCTGTCTTTCTATCTCTATTTCCCTTTATCTCTCCATCCATCGCCATTTTATCTATCTATCTTTTATTGAGATGTATGATTTCACATGGGGACCATCTTTTCCTATTCACTCTCCTCTCTTCCTCTTTCCTCTCTGAATTGTCATGGCCATTCTCCCTTGTTATCCATTTACCTGACCATTCCTCAGTATCTCTGGCTAAAGCATCTATATTTTCACCCCTATCTAAAAGTGTTCCCCAAGGCTCTGTTTTGGTCTCTCTCCTTTTCTCTCCATGTTCTTTCATTTGGTGATGTCACCAGCTCTCATGGGTTTGGTAATCATCTTTATACAGATGACATCCTCCTAGTCTCTCTCTGGGCTCCAGTCCCACATCACCAACTGCTTATTGGACATTTTAATTGGATATCCTATAGGCATTTAAAACTCAACATGCCCAAAATAGAACTCATTATCTTCCTCCCACATAGTCTTCTCTTTTGAACTCTCCTATTTCTATTGAAAGAATCACCATTTTCCAGTCACCCACATTTACAATTTCTGCTTCTCACGCACCTCATAGATCCAAGCAGTTGCCAAATCTTGTCCATTCTTTTGTCACATCTTTTGCATCTCTGCCTTTCTCTTCACTCAAAGTCACCAACATAATTTAGGACCTCACCATCTCTCACTGGTTTCCTGCAATAGCCTCTTGATTAGTCTGTCTGTTTCTAGTTTCTCTCCTCTTCAATCTATCCTCCACAGAACTGATTTTCCTAAGAGTAGGCCTGGTCAGGTCACTCCCCTGTTTAATAAACACCAATATGTCTCCGTCTTACCCTGGAATAAAAATCTTGTTTGGCATGTAAAACCTAAAACTTTGTACTTCTAACCTATTTTTCCAGATATGGGTCAGTCAGCTAGTCAATGAGTATTTATTAGGCACTTACTATGTGCCAGGCGCTGCACTAAGTGCAAGGAGTTTCAACAAAAAACATTTTCTGCCCTCAAGGAGCTCACAGTCTAATGGGGGAGCAACATACAAACAACTATATACAAATAAAACCCGATTCACCTTTAAGCACTCTTTGGCCTGGTCAAAGTGACCTCCATGCCGCAGGCTCCCACATGACCCTGACTACCTCAATGCAGGAGGTAGACATCTCCACTGCTTGGAATCCCTCATTTTCTTCAAGATTCTGTTCAAGTATCACCTTGAAATTTTCTGCTTTTAGTCATTATAATTTCTTTGTAAAGTTCCTGCAATTACCTTTGCATTTATGTCGGTTGTATATCTATCTATCTATCTATCTCTATCTATCTATCTATCTATCTATCTATCTATCTATCTATCTATCTCTATCTATCTCTATCTATCTATCTATCTATCTATGTATCTATCTATCTATCTATCTATCTATCTATCTATCTATCTATCTATATCTATCTCTATCTATCTATCTATCTCTATCTATCTATCTATAGATATAGATATATAGACCTATATCTATAGATAGATAGATAGAGATAGATAGATAGAGATAGATAGATATAGATATAGATATACATCCAGACATATGTAAATATTTATACATATTTACATACATACATATATATGTATGTATAAATAAAATAAATAAAAATTTGATACCCTTTATATCTCTATAATATATTGTATTCAGTTGTATCCAATATATTGTAGAGATATAAAGGGTATCAAAATTTTAAATTAAGAATTTAAAACTGCATTAAGATTTTTGGGGCACTGTTTATATATTTGATATATTCTATCAAATAGAATGCAAACGTCATAAATGAATGAATGAAAAGACACATATGTAGTAACTATTATGTGCCAAATGCCATTCTAGAGATTAAGGCAGCAAACTCAAAAGTGAAACAGTTTCTGGCTTCAAAGAGATTATGTTGAAAAATTAGGAGATAGCACAAACAGGGAAATGGTGGCTAGAAAAGGAAGTTTTGGTGCAGAGAGTTACTGCTTTAAGTGGGGGGCACAGGGAAATTAATTATCATAAGCAATGAAAATATTAATTTGATGACTATTCACAAAAGAGAAAACACTAGAAGGCAAATGTATACAGCAGCAGGGCAGATGATGGCAAGATTCCACGTCAGCCATGGTTCCTTGGTAGAGGGTAAGTCAAGATATGAAATAAGACCTAGGGCTGTTTACTTGTACACTTTATTTTTCAATGGCTTGCAGTCTATTAAGTTGATACATCTATAAGTCATTCCAAAATATTTGCTGTATCTCCCATTGAAAAGTAATTGTATATGGGTATATATAGGTGTATGCATTATGCACAAGAGGTAGTGGTGATCTAAGTAGTTAGAGAGCTAACCACAGACCCTTGTTCAAGGTGGGTTTCTGACATACGCTGGCTGCGTGACCCTAGACAAGTCAATTGATCTCTCAGTGTATCCAGGCATCTTTGTAAAAGGTTATATAAGTTACAGAGAAGGTATCAGTTTTCATTTATAGTTTTTCATCATGAGCTTCCTTCACTGAAAAAAATCATTCTCTGTCCCTCTCCACTCCCAACATAGAGTGGCTATTTAGTAATTTTAAATTTAATATATGCATATATTTAGATTTGTATGTATATATGCATATATACACACATAGGTATATGTACACATATGTGTATATATGTACACGTGTATACACACAAACACATAAATATAGGCAGATATACACATATCTATGCTTATACATATTTGCAATACATTTCCTTTGCAATGCATCTTTATTTTGGGAATGCAACTTGTATGTAGGAGATGTTCTTTGAGCATTATTACAGTAGATCATTAGCCCTTTGAAGGCAGGGTGTGGAAGATTCTCAGTGGCTCAATATACAGAGCAACTTCTTACCAAGTTATTGAACTGCCCAATGGTGGAATGGTGTGTAAGTTGAGGGCCACGTAGGGCTCATTCAAATCTTTCTCCTCACCTACTCAAGGGATTTGTTACCTCTAGCCTTAATTATTAGA